>NC_064811.1:5801316-5849709 GCF_023721935.1 Panthera uncia
CAGAGGCAGGAGAGGAGGAGGGGACAGGAGGAAAAGGAGGGAGAGGAAAGAGAGGAGGGGGAGTAGGGAGATCAGGGGCTGAGGTGAGAGAACCCTGCCCAGAGAATTCAGGAGCCTCTTGGCCATGCCCTTGGGTGACCTTCCCTGCCCTTCAGAGGTCCTGCCAGGTTTAATAAGGGCCTGTGATGTGCAGAGACTATCAATTACAGAGATGAGTTTATTTTGAAGTCCAAGAGAGGAATGGCTGTGTCTCGACCAGGTATGTGTTTATACCTCCAGGTCAGCGATGCCAGAAATAAACCCTTTGTCATGGCCTCCAAGCTGAGCCCAGGCCCTGGAAAGGTGTGGGGCTGCGATCAACCCTCCAGACCCTGGCTCATGGGGGAAGGGGCCACACTCACCTATGGGAGCCTTCCTGTATCCCAGGCAGTGACCACAGATCTGGTCAGCACTGAGGGGAAGGGGGGCACGCAGGGCTGGGGCTCAGAGGGTCTCCCCAGGGGGCTGGGCCTTTGCTGGGGACTGGAATCGGTCAGTCCTGGGGGCTATATATGTGCTGGCGTGGCCGGGAGCTGCTGTTGAAAGGTGCATCAGTTTCCTGACGATGTTGTGACAGCCACACATGGGGGTGGGGCTTCAAACAACAGTAAACGTTCTCACCGGAAGTCCAAACTCAAGACCGGAAGTCCTCAAAATCACGCCCTCCGAAGAAGCGAGGCAACAGCCCTTGCTTGGCTCTTCCAGCTCCCGGTGGTTCCCAACATCCTTGGTTTGCAGATGTCACGCTCCGGTCGGTCTCTGCCCCTGTCTTCACACGGTGCTCCGTGTGCTTCTGTATCTCTTCTGTTCTCCTAAGGCCACCCGTCATACTGGATCCTGACACAACCCGTCCAGCACGGCCTCACATCTTAATCCCATCTGCAATGACCCTGTTCCCAAAGAAGGGCCACATTTGCAGGTTCCAGGTGGACATGAATTGGGCCGGGGGAGGGGGACACTATGCGATGCAGGCACACTGTGAACGGTCCCGAAGGACACAGACTGTCATCTGAGACGGGCGGGGTGCTGGCCAACATTAGCTGCAGGGCTCAGAGTGGAAGGCCGGATCTGGAGGCCCCGAGAGGCCATGCAAAGAGCCTTGGACCCAAACTGCAAAATCAATAAACACACATCCCCTTTCCCACGGAGCACAGGCAGAGGTCCCCGCGAGCAGCAGTCCCTGGCAGCATGGTGGCGGGAGGGACCTGAGTTTTGCTCTCTGGAGGGCCGTCTGGATTCAAGGGGCTCCGGCCTCATCCTCACTGACATGTCTGCAGCTCTCCAACACCTCACAGATTCTTTCCGTAGCAGCAGTCAGGGTGGAGAAATGTCCAGACCAGAGGCGGCTCCCTTTTCTGGAGTCTGGGACTGATTTGCTTCTTCCTGTGGGGACTCTGTCTCCGGACGGCGATGTGGCCGCTGCCCTCCCCCCGGGGAACACCCCCTACCTTTGTCAGCCTGGGCCTGGTTCTTGCCATCCACGCCTACTTGGGCTCCCTAGGGGAGCACAGGCCCTTGGGGTCCTGCGTGAGGCCCGGCTCAGAAGGCCCCGTGCGGAGGCTGGGAAGGCAGAACGTTTGTTTCTTGTTTCCAGTGTGCCAAGCGTTCATTTTGACTTGATTTGAGGCCTCCCAGTCACCGCGTGCCGTGACCTTGCTTATCCCCATTCTACTGAGGCGGGTGCTGAGGCCCAGAGAACTGAGGTGCTGGCTAGTGAGCTGCATGATGGTTAATGTTATGCATGAACGTGGCCTGGCTATGGGCCCGCTTGTTTGATCCAACACCAGTCTAGGGGTTGCAGTCAAGGTTACACTTTAGACGCGATGAACATTTAGATCCGTGGACTTTGAGTAAAGCAGATGAGCCTCCACGATGTGGGTGGGCCGCACCCAATCAGCTGAAGGTGTTGAGAGCAAAGCGCGAAGTTTCTCAAAGAGGAAGGAATTCTCCTCAAAGACTGCGTCACGGAAACCCCGCCTGAGCTTCTGGCCTGCGGATTTTGGTCTCGAGCTTGCGACATCAGCTGGCCCGCCTTACGGATTTCGGACCTGCCGGCCCTTAAATTGCATGAGCCAGTTCTTAAATCTCTCCTCTCTGACTCTCTCTTCAATCCCTCTTCTCTCTCTCTCAGCCCCTGCAGTCAGGGCTCTACCGGCAAGAAAGCAGGGGTTCAACTGTTTGACACCCAGCTTCCGTCCATCTTCCCGCCTGCAGGGCCCCTCTGAGTGAGCCAAGCGGGCACACAGGGGTCACATCCGCACCCGCGCTGAGCACTCTGTACTCCATGCACAGCGTCAGCGTTTCAGCATCACCTGGGAGCTGGTTAGATTTGCGGGTGAGAAATCAGAGCCCAGCCGGGCTGAATCTGCAACAGCGTTGTAACAAGGCTCGTGACGCACCGCTGCCTCCCCCTCCCTGCTTCCGCACACAGTAGGCACCTCGTGGATTGCGGCTGGCTGATGGGTTGGTCTGTGTCTAGCCCCTGATGTTTAGAACTGGCTGTTCCACCCACTGTGTCTTTTATTTCTTGTCCAGACTTCTTCGTGTGTGTGTGATCGATTATACATAGAATTTACCATTTTAACCATTTTTTAAAGCGTATTGATTTTGAGAGAGAGAGAGACAGAGCACACGAGTTGGGGAGAGGCAGAGAGAGAGGGAGAGAGAGAGAATCCCAAGCAGGCTCCGCACTGTCAGCTCAGAGCTCGAGGCGGGGCTCGAACCCACGGACCAGGAGATGGTGACCTGAGCGGAAGTCAAGAGGCGGGCACTCGACGACTGAGCCACCCAGGCGCCCCACGATTTTAACCGTTTTTAAGCGTATACTTCAGTGGCGTTGAGCCCATTCAAGTGTTGTGCAACCATCCCTACCCTCGGCTTCCAGAACTTTCTCATCTTCCCAAACTGATGCTCTAGCTCCATTAAACACTCCCGTGTCCCCTCTTCCCCTTGCCCCCCGCACCCACCATCTACTTTCTCTCTATGCATCTAACTTCTCTGGGGACCCCTTATAAGTGGAGGCATGCAGGGTTTGTCCTTTTGTGACTGGCTTAATTCAATGAGCACAATGTCCTCCAGGTTCGTCCATGTGGTAGCAGGTGTTAGAATGTCCCTCCTGTTTAAAGCTGATGGATTAGACCACATTGACTTATCTATTCATCTGCTGGTGGGCATTTGGGTTGTTTCCAGCTTTAGGCTATGGTAAATAAGCTGTGAACATGGGTGTGCGAATCTCTGAGTCCCTGCCTTCGATTCTTTGGGTGCATGCCCAGTGGCATTGCTGGGTCACATGGCGATTCTGTGTTTATGTTCTTATGGACTCCCCGTACCATTTTCTTCAGCAGCTGCCCTGTTTCATCATCTTACCAGCAACATACGAGAGCCCCATCCTCCACACCCTCACCAGCACTTGCTTCCTGCTTTGTTTTATTTATTTATTTTTTTTTGAGTTTATCTATGTATTTTGAGAGAGACAGAGTGCAAGTAGGGGAGGAGCAAAGAGAGAGGGAGAGAGAGAATCCCAAGCAGGCTCCACACTGACAGCGCAGAGCCCGACGCGGGCTTGAACTCACAAACCACGAGATCACGTCCTGAGCCGAAACCGAGCGTCGGAGGCTCAACCTACTGAGCCCCCCAGGTGCCCCATTTTTTATTTTTTTTGAAAGCAGCCATCCTGACTGACGGGTATCTCAACGAGGCTTTGATTTCAGACTCCTTCTCACCCCTGGTGGTCCACGCCAGATGAATGAATGAATGAATGAATGAATGAATTAGCGGAGAGATTTTCGGATGAATTCCGTAGCCACGCTCGGTGAAGAAGCCCCCCCCCCCCTCAAGCTGATCGCCCCTCTGCATTTTACTGTGGTTCACGCAGCTCCCAGCTCCCGGCGAGGAGAGCAAATGCCATTCACTCCCTTCGCCCTGGAGCCCGGGAGGAGCTGCAGGGTGAGCGTGGTCTGTGGCCAGCGGCTACCTGAGTCAGTGACCGAGGGACTGTGATTCGGTGAGGGCTCTTCTCCCATGTTGCAATTTTTTCCCCAGGGGATCCATAATTTCCCCGGCAATTCGTGCTGTAGGGCAGTGTGTGTGTGTGTGTGTGTGTGTGCAGTATTATTCCCCGCAGCAGCCACCGTGGCTCACAGCGGAATGAGTTGAGCACTGGCTTTGCGCTCAGACATGCCGGGACGTAAGTTGCAGCAAGATGATGCGATCTCCCTCGGAGGAGGCATTGGGCCCCTGGCAGCTTTGGATTCCTCTCAGAGTGTAGACCGGGGACGCCAGGACCCTCGTGGTCTGACGGTTCTGGTACTAATAATAAATATTTATCAGCTACCTTGGTGCTTTACGTCTATCAGTTCATTTGAGCTGGGTGCTGTTTTCTCCATTTTTAAATTTTTATTTACTGGGTGTTAATGTTTATTTTATTTGTTTTGGGGGGACTGCGAGCAGGGGAGGGGCAGAGAGAGAGGGAGAGAGAATCTCAAGCTGGCTCTGCGCTGTCAGCACAGAGCCCAGGGCGGGGCTCGAACTCCCCAACTGCAAGATCATGAGTTGAGCCGAAGCTGGATGCTTAACCGACCGAGCCACCCAGGCACCCTCCATGTTTTTTAGATGAGGAAACTGAGGTTCCAGGGGATAGGCAACTTGCCCAAGATCGCGCCAGACCAGCTGGAGTCCAGCCCCCGATGCTGTGCGGCCGCAGAGCCCGTGGGCTTGACCGCCGCGTGGCTCCTGGAACAGGGGTGCCCGTGACCTTCGCAGCAAACCTATGAGGCAGAAGCTGTTAGATCTGAGGCTCAGAGAGGTTGAATGACTTAGCTCAAGGTCACACAGCTGGACTGGGATTCAACACAGATCGCTCGGACGCAAAGCCCAGGCTCTCAGCGCCATTCAGGAGCCCTGAATGACACATGGCGGCCATCATTGTCGGGAGTGTTTACCCCAGTGGGGTAACCGGCCTTGAGAAAAGTGGCATTGACCTGCACAGCCTGGCGGCTTCCCCGCTGCCCTCCAAGATTTCACGTTCACCGGAGCCTCCGTGGCCCCGGGGCGGGGGGCGGGCCGGCCCAGGCACTGAGGGTGCAGAGAGCCCCCTGCCAAGCGGCCTGGGGCAGGATCACCCCCACTCTGGGCTGGAGAGCCTGGAGCCTGTCCCGCCAACAACCAGCGGCCCCCCCTCCCGCCCTCTGGGAGTTGTCACGGCAACCGCGTGGGCATCTCAGAGGCGTCTCCTTCAATAATCTGGGCCTCTGATCTCCGGCAGGCCTGTAATGAAGGGACAGTTTGTTAGCGCTGACATAAACATTGGGTTACCCTACTTCGTGTCCTTTGAGAAGTCAGCTCAAGCCAGCCGACAATGTCCTTTAAGAAGTCAGCTCAAGCCAGCCGACAGCCAAGCAAACCGTGAAGATATTTATTTGTTCAGCTTCCTATGTTGAAAACCAATGTTTATTGGGCCAGGGTTGTTTTTTGTTGTTGTTGTTGTTGGTTTTTTCTTTCTGTAATCATTGATTTTCTTTTGTCTTTTTTTTTCCTTTTTCTTTCTTTTTTTTTTTTCCTTTGGTAAGGAAATAACACTATCTCAGAAAGCGATCGCGTCCTTTTTGCTTCCAGTCACCCCACAGCTAAGGCGAGCAGACTATCAGCGTCTGATCACGGACACAGGAGATACCACTTGGGCGGACTGTCGGGTTGATGGAGCTCTTTCTTGGGCCTCGCTGCTTCGGTGATACATCAGCTCTGAGAGGAAGGCAGAACAGCCACTCTTGCTCCCGTGGGCAGATGTGGAGGGGAGAATCAGAGAGGTTTAGTCACATACTCAAGGTCACACACACGTGATGGAGGCAGGACAGGAACCACCCAAGGCTTTCGATGAAGGATCCGGAGCTGCCTCTGCTCCCCTGTGTCCTGCTGATTTGCCGTAGGCTGTCTCGAAGGGACGGAACGTGTTAAAGCCCAAATCCGCAGTGCCGACCAGAGGGGAGTGTGTGACCTAGATGTCTCCACGGTTTTTCAATCTCATTAACTTGATGATGTTTTGGGGAAAAGGAGCGATAAGAGGAACTACAAAAACAAAACTTATTTTTTCTTCTTCTTCGCAAGACGGGCCCTCGGTCGGGGCTCCGGGGCAGGAGGGAAGGCCGCAGATCCTAGGAGCTCGGCAGTGTGTGTGTGTGTGTGTGTGTGAACGAGGTCTCCCAGCCAGGGATTTAGGGTTCCTCCGTCGGTCCCTGGTTTCCATCACTGGGCCCCTGGGTTGGCAAGGTGCTAGCCTTTGCTCCACTGACCGTATGACCTTGGGCAGGTTCCTTAACCAGCCTGAACCTCAGTTTTCTCGTCTGTAAAATGGAACTGACAACCCCACACCCTTCTCACAGGTCAGGATCCTGCGTGGGGAGCAAGAGAAAAACACCTGCCAAACACTAGACGTGTTTAGTTCTCAGGCGGCACCACCGCGATGAACAAAGGACCCTGGCTCAGGGTCAGAGGTGCTGATTCCGAGTCTACATGAGCTGCACGCCTTAAGTTACCTCTCCGGGTTTCTGCTTGCTCCCTGCCAGACGGGAAGGCAATCCTCGGCGGTGACAGCAGCCGCTACGAGCTCCTTGGCTCGTCCAGCGATTGCCCTGAGCCGGACCCCGCATCCTGATCCTGCGCCGTGCGTTTGAGGCACCATCTCTTACAACTCGCTGGCCACGTGTACCCATTTTACAGAAGAGGAGAGTGAGGCTCGGCAAGGGTGAGGGACTTGTGGAAGGTCCCCGGCGTCCTAGGCGGCGGATCTGAGATTCACACTCCCGCCTGTCTGATTTCTCTTGCCGGCCACGGTGGGAAGCAAAAGCGGTGTGCTCCCGGGAGGGGGGGTGAGCAGCCCCCTTTCGTCACAGAGGGATTCGCCAGCGCCTTCGACTCCTGTCTCCTCCGACTTGGGAGGCTTCTCTGCCCACCCCCCCGGTTAGATGTCACAGGACACGGCCCTCCCGACTTCCAACAGAATGTGCCAGCCCTTCCGGGGGGGAAAGCATCCTGGCCCCGGCCCGGCAGCAGGGGGCGGGGGGCCGGCCCCCTTCCTCTCAGAGCCTGTTTGTGCGGGAGCCCGGTCCCCAACTGTCCCCTGGGGTCAGATCCATCACGCCACGGCTCCACTCGATCAGGCGTGCTCAGCCGGAGGGTCAAGTGGCCCATCGCTGCCGGGCGCGGGGAGCCCATCACAGCCATATTTAATTTAATTAAGGCTGTCAGCACTATTGATGTTGGCGGTTTCAATTACTAGCCTGTTATGGTTTCTGGATCAAGTGATCTGTGATGGGTCCTATCAGCAAAGACACACATTGAGGAGAGGGCCCTTCATCTCCTTTAAAACCTGACACGTCCTGCCACGGGCCGTAAGTTATTGCTTTTATCCAGCCCAGCTCCCCTTCCCTTCCTCATAATTAATTTCTCATTAGACAGCTCTTTATTGTTTAATTTGTGCAGTTTATAATCAAATTGGGCACATTAATTGTCGTTGAATTTAAGGCTAATGAAAAATAAAGGTTTTCAATAACTTAGCCTTCCATTACTCCCGACAAGATAAAATAAAGCGCTCGGAGAAGTGTCAGCTTTGTAAATTATAAATTAGGTTTTTTAAAGAGCATGGGCATTTAAAGACCAGTTATCACACATTTAGCAATTATAAATCCTATGCTGCAAAACAATTATTAAGATATAATTATGCTGCTTTACTCTTAGGCAGCCCGGCAGCCGGTTCAGGGCCTGATGCCTCGTGGCGGGAGGTGGGGGGGATTCCGTCGGGTTTGAAGAGGGAAGAGACACCAAGGAGGGAGCTGAGTGGGCAGACCCGGAGCCCGGGAAGCATCGCTACTTTTCACTGAACCGTTTGATCCGGAGGATACATCCAATTTCCCTTCCTGGGCACGTCTCGGTGCCCTTTCGATCTGCGAGAGGCTGCCCAGGGCCCGTGGGTGTGCCCAGCCCGTGCGGAGTCCTACAGACTCCGCAACGGAGCAGATGGGGATTGCACGGACGCACGCACAGACGAATGGACTCCTAGGTCCCTGGGAGCAGTGGGATCCGCCTGTTGGGGGGGATGGATTCGCCTGTGGGCGTGGCCTCCACTAGGAGGCGCTACTCGAGAGGGGGGCGGGTCTTCCTGGTGGGAGAGTGGCGAGCGCGCAGGCAGGCCGAGGTCCCAGCGCGAGATGGCCTGGGGTAGTCCACACAGCCATTCCTCGGGAGGAAAAGAAAATCTGCGGGTGGGGTGGCGGGTACAGGGCCAGGAGGTCATCACGGAAGGCCCAAGGCTGAAGGGATGTGGGTGGGGTGGACGGTGACCAGATCCCAGACAGGTCACTGGGGAGACCCCGGCAGCCGAGCGCCTACTATGCACCATTCGCTCTGCTGAGCCCCGTCGTGTGACATTGTCTCCTGTAATCCATCCACCTTGCTTGGGCGTGTGGTCCCCCGTTTTGCAGACAAGGAAGCTGAAGCCTGTAGAGGTCAAGTCGCCCCCCCCCCCCCCCCCCCCCCCGCCCCGCCGCGTCACACTGTGCCGCGTCGCACCTGCTGCTCCAGGAGTGTCTGTGGCGCGCAGGGAGCGATGACAGGCCGTAGGACGAGCAGGTGAGGCAGACGGGGTCCAGCCCTTGCAGTGATGTCTGGGAGCTGGGCGTGTCACCGGAACCCAGGAGGATGGGCAGGAAGAGACCAGGGGGACACGGAAGATGGGCTGGTGCCGAGCAGAGCGCTGAAGAGCCTACGTGGTCCACTTCTGACTGGCGGGTTTATGGTGCCAGAAGAGACCCGTGAGCCCATCGCTCAGCGCCCCCGCGCCTGGCCCTTGGGACCGCGGGTAAGGAGCACAAGAGAGGGAGGCTGGCAGATCTCCAAAGCAGGGTGCAGTGGAGACACGTGCACAAGACATGTGCAAGTTGGCCGGCGGAACAGATGCCTCGGGCCCCTAGAAGGGTCCCCTGGGAAGAGATTGGAGATGACCCCTCCGAGAAGTGACATTCCAGCTGTAACACCAGGGATCTGCAGGAAGCTCGGGTAAAACCACAGAAGGGGTCCATTTCTAATCCCATCCCATGGCAGAGCGGGGCCTCTGAGAATTTGAGGCACTGGGCCCGTCCGGGAGGCCTTGGATAAGCCGCTCACCCTGTTTGGGCCTCAGTTTCCTCGTGTGTGCAACTGAGAGTCGCTAGCTACTCTAGACGATCTCTTGGTTCCCTGCGCACGGGAGGGAGGTCTTTGAGGCCCCCCGGGGTCTCCAAGACCCCTGGGCTGGGGGACTGGGAATTCTCTGGTATGGTTGCCCACCAGGACCTGTCATCTCTGCTTGGAGACATCTGGGTGTCCCCACCTGAAGGATTAATTCTGCTGTGCCTGGGCTGTTGCGCGCAGACATACAAAAGGCCTCCCTCCATCTCCTTCCCGAAAGTTCTGTTGCTGGACCAGCCCCTCCCTCTGTTTCCAAACAGGGAGTCGGCAGTGGGGTGGGGAGCAGACCAGCGTCTATTGTGCCCCACCTCCGCTCTGCGGGACAGATGGACAAAGCACTTTTCTCTCTCTAACCGCTTCATCCTTCCAAGTGCACCTGCACATAGAGACTTTTGTCCCCCATTTTTTTTTTTTTTTTTTTTTTTTTCAGATGGGGAAAGCAAAGTCGGTGGCCAGCAGGGAACGGAAGGCAGTCTGTCCACTTCTCCCTGTCAGACTGTCCCCTTCACAACCCAGGAGCCCGACAGGAGGCCCTTGTGAGAAATTTCTATTAGGCCTCCATAAAAGCTCTCCTCTGGAGGGAGTGGATGGCTTCCAATAACCACTCACCCGGCACCCTCAGCTTCCAGGCACAGATCATAAAGGTGTCTCCCTGCCCTCTAGAGACCGAAGGCTGGAGTCTGCAGGAACGTTCTATGGGGATTCAGATCTCCTAGGAATATTCCACAAACAGAGCTATCAAATAAACAGGTATCATTTGTTGGTTGTGATGCTTGTAAGGGGTACACTTGAAACACGGTGAGTGTCAGTTTCCTTAGAGAAAGTGGGGACGGCCGTGTGCTTTTCAGGGGATGCCTCCTAGAATCACATCCAATGACTCGCCTGAGCGTCCTGGTCTGGCATCGGGCCAGGACGCTGCTCTAAGAGACGCTGACGGCAGCTTTCTGCCCACCTGCTCGGGGACAGGCTTCTGGACACCGGCACCGCATCCCAGCCTTACAGATGAACCGATGAAGACTCATGGGGGATGGATCCCACGCATGACAACTGGGGACAGACGCCAAATCCGGGCTCTACTCCAGCACTCTGAGCCCCCCTCCCCACCCCCCCTTGTAGTGAGGGAGGGACAGAGAAAACGCCGAGTACCAGGTAGGGTTCCGGGGATTCCCCCCTGAGTCAAGAGCGGATCCCTTCCTGGGGAAGAGAACCTTGGCTGATCTCAAACCCACGCAGGGCCCACATGGTTTCCACGGTGGTTTTCCATCCACTATCTGCTGAGAACAGAGTGGATTCAAGTGAATACCTCATTGAGGAGCACCTACTGTGTGCCAGGCACTGGTGGGCAAGGGAGCCACGGTCCTGTTCTGAGGAGAGTACAGGCCTTGGGAGGCGGAAATCAAAAAGGTCCGTGGAGAAGACAGGTCTAGACGGGGACAGACAGCACGTAGAGCCAAGGCCCGAGGAGTCTGTGAGGAGGAGCGTCACCTTTGAAGCCAACCACCTGTGTGGCCACAAGCAAATCGTTTCACCTCTGTGCCTCAGTTTCCTCATTGGAAAATGAGCCAACAGCAGCACACGCGGTCGTCGGGTTGTCTGGAGGCAGAAGTGGGGAGTGACACGTGTGCTGCCTTGGGCTGCTGTGCAGAGGGGACAGGGGACAGGGAAGGGAGCGAGGAGACAAAGTAAGAGTTGACCACAGTCAATGGTGCTGGACTGGGACAGACCGGCTGAAGAGAGTGAGGGAGTCAGCTGTGGAAGGGAGGGGAACAGTGTTGCAGCAGAAGGAACAGCGTGCGTGAAGGCAGGAAAGAGGCTGGTTTGTTTGGGAAACACAAGGCCGTATGGTTGGAATGAGTGAGGAAGAGGGCCTTAGGGGGTGAGGTCCGAGGTACAGGCAGGGGGCAGAGTCTATAGACCCTGACAGAGCAGTATAAGGAGGTTGGGTTTGATCCTAGATAGTGAGAAGCCATTGTATTTTTTTTTAACTGAAATATAATTCCTGCACCCATCCCCTTATTTTAAGCAGGGGATGCTGGAAGACTGTGGCGATAGGCAGTCAAGGCGGCCCCACGATCCCCACCTCCTGATATTCCCCACTCTTGTGTATTCCCCTCCTCCCAAGTGTGGGAATAACCTGTGACTTACTTCTAACCAACTGAACATTCAAAGCTGATGAGGAATATACCTGATAACCTGTATATGATCCGCGTACGTAAGATCGTAACATGCACCTTGCTAAGCAGCTCCCCCCTGCTGGCTCTGATGAGGCGTGCGTCCATTTTGGGGAAGCCCAAGTTTGGGCAGGGACCTGCCGATGACCTCTAGGAGCCGAGGACAGCATCCAAGCTCCAGTCAGCTAGAATCAGAAACCCTCTGTCCTACAACCATAAGGAACTGAATTCTGCCAATAACCGCACGAGCTTATGAGCAGATTCTTTTCTGGCCAATCCTCCGGCCTAGGAGAGAACCCAGTTAAAACCATTTTCAGATGCTGGAAGTCTGAGATAATGAGATAATAAATATGTGTTGGTTTAAGCCACTGAACTTGTCACGTTATTGTCATCTGGCAATAGATCATTAATGCAGACACGATTCTCTATGGGCCGGTGGCATTTCTGCACATCTCACAATCAGAGGCTCTGATTACCTTTGTTCTACACTATCCTTTCAAAGATGTTTGTGTAGTGAACAGCCTCTGAGGATAAAGATAGTGTCTGCCTCCCAAACAGAAGGCAATTTGTTTGCTGTCTAGCATGATGGAGATAAATGTCTCCCTCCAGGACAAAGATCGGGCACGTTTGCTTGCAGCTCATTATAAAAGATTCAGGTTCCCCAGGCTTGGGGCTCCTTTCCTGTAAAGCACCCCTCTACCTGTGCAAGAATTTCTTTTTTTATTTTAATTTTTTTAAATGTTTTATTTATTTTTGACAGAGAAAGAGACAGAGCGTGAGCAGGGGAGGGGCAGAGAGAGAGGGAGACACAGAATCCGAAGCAGGCTCCAGGCTCCGAGCTGGAGACCGACTCGGGGCTCGAACTCACAGACCGTGAGATCATGATGACCTGAGCCGAAGTCGGACGCTCAACCGACTGAGCCACCCAGGCGCCCGTGTGTGGTAATTTCTTGATCCGGTTGTTTCATCCTACGGGATTTGGGGAATTTGAGAAAATGATATCCTGGCCATTGCTATTGCTGTCGGTAATATGCTATTCTTTGTTTCTGATCCAAGAGTCTCGTGTCTTCTGCTTGTAAGCTTGTAAGGAGGCTAAAATCCCAGACCCTTCACAGCCCTTGACAGAGCAGTGACATGACCTTATTTGAATTTTTAGAAGCTCTCTTGGGCTCCTGTGTGGAGGGGACTGGCCGGCAAGAACACGAGTGAGGAGACAAGGTAGGAGTTGACTGCAGTCCAGGAGGCAGAAGCCAATGGTGATGCCATGGATGGAATGTTTGTGTCTCCCTCAAAGTTTATATTTTGAAGCCCAACCCCCAATGGGATGGTATTAGGAAGTGGAGCCTTTGGGAGGAGATTAGGTTTACAGGAGGTCATGAGAGTGGGGCTCCATGATAGGATTGGAATCCTTAGAAGACAAGAAGAGACACCAGAATTCTCTATCTCCGCCCATGGGAAGGCGTCTATCTGCAAACCAGGAAGCGTCCTCACCAGGGTCTGAAATGACTGGCACCTTGATCTTGGATTTCCCAGCCCTCGGAACCTTGAGAAACATGTATCTGTTGTGTAAGCACCTGGTGTGTGACGTTTTGGTGCGGCGACCCGAACTGACCGAGACAAGTGGCGGGGGCGGGGCAGCCCTGGTGAGGATGGCCAGTGGGGGCAGCTTTGGAGGAAGATCTGGCAAGGCATACTGAGGACGGGGTACTCAGGAACATTCCGGAGTTCAGGGCCTGTGCACACAGAGTGAAGCAGCTCTCCGCTAAGGTGAGGACGGGGACACAGGGGTGGGGGGAGGCAGGGAGGGGAGGGGGCAGGGAGGCTGTCCGGTTTGGGACGCGTTGGAAAGATGCCTGCTGGGGAGCACGTGGGTACCTGATCCGGGGCTCAAAGACGGGCATGCGCTGCAGATCCAGACTTGCAAAAGAATGCAGAGAGGAGAGAAGGGACCGGGTGCAAAGAGGGTCTGGGTGGGCCCCCGGGACACCCCAGCATGTGGAGGCAGAGAAGGGTCTGGGACACTGACCCAAAGTGGTGAAGCCCTGAGTCAGGATCAAGAAGCCCCTTGTGGGGCCGGGCACTTTGTCTCCTGCTTCTGGACTCTGGGGAGGTCCAGGGATCCCTGGACGGGGTCCCTAGAAAGTAGGAGGTCCTCAGCGGATTGGGGAAGCAATTTACCAGCTGGTATGAAAGTATGTTCCTAGTTAAACTAACAGAAGAACCGTCCCGGTGTCCACTGAGTATCACCCCGACTTCAAGACCTCTTGGCAGGGCTGACCCGGGCCCCCCTCACCCGATTCCTTACATCCCTACCCCAGCAGGGAGATTGGAGTGGTTGCCAGCTGGCCACTGTTTGCAGCTCCTGACTTTTCATTAAAATCCTGGACACTTCCCCAGCGCTCAAAGGTGTCCCGATTAATTACGGGCAAGTGTTGGCTCTCCCCCCGGAAATCTGCCGCCCCAGCCTGGCTCTGTCCCCTATGATTTTATTAAAATCCACCTTGCCAGCCAGGGCCCCGAGATTTATGGCCACAGCTAATAGGCTGCCTCCCCACGAGACATAAATCTGGGGCCTGCCTAGGGAGCTGCTCGCTGCTAAGAGGCCAGCTAATTGTTCCATCTAGAGGGTTCCACGGAGGAATGTTCAATTAGGCCTCTCAGAAAATTTGGAGCATTAAATAAGGTGAACAGGGATTTGGGCACCATTATTTTCTGAGAAGCAGCCCTTTCTGGCTCCCCGGGCTCGCTGGAGACCCTGGGCCCCCGCTGGCTCTCCTCTGGCCAGGAGGCCGCCTCGAGGGTCACGGAGCAGCGCTCTTAGCAGTCAGTTCAGTTAGAAACAAGGCGACACCAGGAGGTATCGTCCTACAGAAGTCCTTGGGACGCTCTCACCCGGAGCCCACTACCGACTGGCCTCTCGGTGCCCTCGGATGATTTGCCTCCATTCTGAGGGCCACCCCCCTCCTCCAGGACGGGGTGACACTGTCTATTCCTTCTGCCTCTCAGCATCGCCGGAAGCTAAAATTCATTCCTCCGGGCCTTTGTTCATTCAACAGCTCTTTGCGGAGGGACCAGCCTCCTGCGGGGCCGGGAAATGTGCTCGATCTGCAGCTCTAGGGAGAAAAAGACAAAGTATTGCCCTCAAGGAGCGCCCAGTTCCGAGGGAAGGCAGACAAAAGGACCCTGAAGATGTGGACTGACTTATGATAGAGGCCTGGTGGGGCGTGGGGTGGAGGGGATGTGGCAGCCCAGGGGTGCCTGACCAGCTGGAGGGTAGCGTCAGTCAGGGAGGACTTCCTGGAAGAAGAGACAGGAATTGTATTATTTTTGTTGTGCCTGTGAGTGGTTGAGCTCCCCCCCCAGAGACCTCACCCCAGCCGGTCCCGCAATGGCACGTCTTTCCCACAGGCTGTCTGAGCACACTTTAAGAGTATCTCACTCTCGCTCTGGATTAACAACCCCAGGCCCTGAGTCTATTACTGTTGATTCGGAACCTGGGGCTCAGGGAGCCTGGAGCCTGCTTCGGATTCTGTGTCTTTCTCTCTCTGACTCTCCCCCCTCCTCAAAAATGAATAAATGTAAAAAAAAAAAAAAATACCGTCTCTTTCCCATTGGACCCTGGTGGGTACCAGCACCAAGGCAGGTACAGAGTGGAAAATGTCCCCTGGGGGGAGACGCAAATGATGTGGACGCCAATTCCAGCCCTTTCGGGGTTAGTGAGGGTCGGTTTTTTGCTGATTTGAGGGTTGATGGTTTCCCCGGTCTCGCCCAACGCACGAACAGGACATCACACACAGGGGTTCCTTCTCTAACCCCTGCGCCTTGTCCCCTAACATGACAACTTGGAGAGCAGAGGGATGCCCAACAGAGGCCGAGTGGACGGGGGCAGCCCCGGGGACTTTGCCCCTCCATGCCTCGGTTTCCTTATCCACCGTTCGGAACGAAACAATCCGTCTCCAAAGATGGTGGCAGGGATCCGTGCCGTGCTGAGACATGGCTCAGAAAATACTTTGCAAACTGGAAAGCGCGGAGAGAACAGAAGGCATTAGCATCATGCTTTGCATTTTTATTTTTAACCTGCGTGAAATTCTGGAAACCATTGGCTGCCAAGAAATGCTAAGCTGTAGTTTCTGTTCCAAGGGGAAATGGGGTTTATTTTAAGTGGGGAATTGCACGGTGCACCACGTATTTATTTGGGAAACCGGGTCCGATCGAAGGTAGCCCCCAGCCCCCAGAGGTGCCCAGAGTTCACTCCGAAGGTCTGCCTGCTCACGACGGAGGCACTTCCCACATGGGAACAAGGCTGTTTCTGCCCAAGGCCACGGCCTCCCTCACATCCCTCACCTCCTTCACCTGCCTGGGGTGGGCTTGGGCTCCCATACAGACATAATCGCTTTTCACACCAGAAGAAACGTGGCTGTTGGCCCCCCCCAGCACAGAGAAGTAGCAGCAGCTACGTGGTCCCCCAGCAAGGCCACGGTGGACGGCAAGTTTCGAAGCCCCGACCCCCTTCAGGGGAGACACTTGTTCCCAGCTGTGGGGGGTGTTGGTAGCCGAGGCTCTCTCCTTCTCCAGACTTGCCCTCAGCTGGAGAGCCCTCCTGCTCAAGGGGCAGGGAGGGGGACAGTCCTGCCTGAGGGCCCCTCCTCCTGAGCCCATGCTGCACCTGCAGGGTCCCCGGCCCCTGCTCCCTGCCCTTGTGTCCCCCCACCCCCGACATCTCCCGCACGCGAATGGCAGTGTCTCTCAGGGAACCAGACCTGGGACAGACACTAAGAGGGGCTGTCTCCATCTCAGAGATGAGAAAACCATCTTTGGGCGCCACCGCTGGGGAGTGGCGAGCTGCGGCCGTCTGGTTCGCAGGGAGAGGAGCTCGGCACTCACATCAGCAAACACCTGCTGGGTGCCCAGCCTGGGGGCCAGCACAGGCCGAGCCCTCCCATGCACGGAAAGGTGTGGAGTGTGGACCAGGCGCCACGGTGACTATGCCGGCCACGTGCCCCTCCGCTGGCCTGCTCGGTCACCCCTTCCTCATTCTGCTTCCCCGCAGTTCCCACAACGCTGGGTGACAGCCCCCGTTGGCGTTGGCGGAGGCCACACGGCTCCTGACGTTCTCTTTGCTGGAGGCGAAGGGCGGGGCCCTCCTTGCTGGCCGGCGGGACTCGGATAACTAAGATCGTCTCTGCAGACCCACAGTTCATAGTCCGGCTGCTGTAGCGACGGTTCAGTCCCTCAAATTTGCTGCATCGGGCACAGTGCTGGACCCTGGAGCACAGGGGAAGGACATAGTCCCTGTCCCTCGGTCCCTGCCCGGACTCACCGTAACATGGCTCACTGCAGAAACACGCCCTAGCTGCCTGTGAAAAGTAGCCCAAAGCAGTAGAGGGAGGGCGCTGCCTGGGTTGGCTTTCTTCTGTTCCAACAACTGTGTCCACTCACCGGAGCCTAACTTGTCTCCTATCGCGAGCTGCAAGGAAGTCTGGGAAATGGGGTTTTTAGCTCACCAGCCCCTGCCGTTCCCAAGGGGTCACCAGGGGTGGTGAATAGGGATACTGGGGCCAACCAGCTGCATGCACCTGTCCACATCTGCTGTGGCTTTCTCTGCGGCTTCCCTCAGCCTCACATTCCTTGTACGTTCATGTCTGTTTTCTTCTCCTGCTGGAATCTAAGAGCCATCTTATGAACCTCCGGCACCTGCCCAGGGCAAGCTTACGTAGGTGTCCAATGAGTATTTGTTGAGTGGATGAATGAGTGGTTTAAGCCATTGCAATTGCCTCTCACAGACTGTTCTGCCCCCAGCCTTTCACCTTTCCCACAGTTACTAGAGACCCCTTCCCCCAGAATAAAGCTCACTAGATCTCTCCCCTGCTGAGGAATCCCTCCATGGCTCCCAGTTGCCCAGGAACCAAGTCCAGCCTCCCCTGCCAGCCTACAGAGGTGCTTCCAATCTAGACACTGCATCCCAGCCTCATTGGGCACCTTTGTCCACCCTCTTGGGCCACCCAAGCTGCACCTCTCTGCACATGCAGTTTCCTTTGCTAGGATGACCTCCCACACTTCTTCAAGGGGCAGACTCCCGTTCAAGCTTCAAAGCCCAGCCCCAAACTCCCCTCCCCAGCAGCTTTATGACTCTACTTACCCTTTTCTGTTTCTTTACTTGTCTCCTCTCTGGACAGTCAGCTCTTAGAGGCCGGTGACTCTGTGCTAGCAAGCTCTACCACCCTGGAACCCATGCCTGGCACAAAATGGGCACACAAGAAATGCTGGATGGATGGGTGGATGGGTTTATGAATGGGTGGGTGGATGGATGGATGGATGATGGATGGGTGGGTGGATGGATGGATAGGTGGGTGGATGGGTGGATGGATGGATGGATGGATGGGTATATGGGTGGATGGATGGATGGATGGGTGGATGGGTGGATGAATGGATGGATGGATGGATGGATGGGTGGATGGGTGGATGGGTGGATGAATGGATGCGTGGATGGGTAGGTGGATGGATGGGTGGATGGATGATGGATGGATGGGTAGATGGGTGGATGGATGGATGGATAGATGGATAAATGGATATGCAAGGCAAATTCTAAGATCACCAAGTTGTCTGTGTGGCTAGAACTGAGGATTCAGGACATATTTATGGAGTTGTTTTCACATCGACTTCCTTACTTGATCCTCACCTATAGTGCCATGAGGTCACCAGGGGGCAGTTTCTCATTCCCATTTTATAGGCAAAGAGACTGAGTCTGGGAGAGGTTTAAGCAGCCTACACAGCCAATCGGCAATGCTGAGGCCAGCACAATGACCTTGTGACTCCAGAGGCAGTGCTCCTGGCTCAGCTAGCCCCCGGGCAGCATGAAGCACAGCAATTAAGACTGCATTGAGAGGGCCCTTTTGATCCAAATTATATGGCCCTTGTGCTCCGGAGCAGTTAACAGGGAGCCACCGGATGGCATCCGCAGCCGCTGTGCCCACGTGGGCGACATGGGGGCACTATTATCTAGTGCCACGCAGCCTGCGCAGCTCTGCCGTGGACCGGGGGGCTGCAGAATGTGGGACTCAGAGCGGAGAGGAGGCTGCCCCAGAATTCGCGGTTCGAATCCCCCCTTCTCAGAGAGGCCGACTCTGACCGTTCTATTGAGACGTGCCCCCTCCCCCAGCCACCCTCCTCCCTAATTCAGAATCTACTCGGTTCTTTCTCCTGTGCCTCCCTAACACCTCACGCGGAGCCTGGCTTACAGCAGACACTCAAGAGACTTTGGCTGAGGGAATGAATGAATGAATGAATGCTGAACGCACAAATGCTGGGGTGCCACTTTGCACAAGTCACCTTACCCCTCTCCAAGCCTCTGCGGGGTCCTCTGTAGGTGAGGAGAGGGACTCCTACCTGACCCAGGGCGTGTGAGTCTCCTGAAGTAACAGGTAGAAATGCTTGGCATGGGGGCTGGCACATAGCAGGGTCTCAAAATTTTTTTCTTATCCTTCTGATCCGCCCCCCCAGCCCCAGTTCGTGCAGGGGCACTTGATAGTCATTCAATACGATTTCATGTCTCTGACTCGCTGACTGTCCAAAGGTAGAGGCAATCAGGGTTGCCCTTATCTACTGCTGAGTCACAGATGACCCAAACCTAGCGGCTTAAAACATTCACTTCGTTCTATGTGATGATTTGGGGGTCAGGGATCTGGGCAAGGGTCATCAGGACAATCCTTACGTTCCATGTGGCACTGACTGGGTCACGCGGTGGTGTGCAGGCTTCTGGGCCGGGCTGTAGGAGATGGACACACAGAAAGACAAGTTCAAGGCGATCCTTCTCACCCAGGGGATTACCACCCGAGTCCCAGCAGGTAGGGGTGGCAGCGGGGGAACCAAAGGCCCTCATCACCGGAAGAGCTGCTAATGAGATCGCTTGCAACATCACCTCCAGCAAGACCGCTCTTCCTCCTCCGCTCCAACGCTCATGCAGCTAAAACCACAAACCCACATCTCTCCCCTCGAGTCAGATCCGCCCCTGAGGCCGGCGAGCACTACAATCTAAATGTTTGCCTGTTCGGCAAGGTCCCCGGGGAATAGCCTCTGAGGCTCCGACTGGCAAGCGGGGAAGTGACTGCAGAGCCCCCAGAGCAGTGCCACCTTTCCTTGGAATGAGGGGAGCGGCCCACGCAGAGGAGAAGGGATCGTGATGCCATCACTGGAGGCCTCTCGCCCCCGGGGCTGCTCTGCTAAAGGACCTTGAGAACCGTGCAGAATCAAGGCCAGGCTTCTGCCCCTGGCAGTAAGCAGCCAGTGTGGCCCCCAGGGGAGGGGCCGCAAAATCAGGTGTAGCTGCTGTCAGCAAGGGGCTGGGGGTCTGGAGGAGAGCCGGGGGCGACGGGAGCGGGGGGGGGGGGGGGGGCTTGCCGCCTACCACAGCGTCCCCCGTGATCGCGAAGGAAATCGCCAGGGGCCTAGTCAGCTCAGGCGGCCACGGCAAAATATCGCGGACGGGGTGACTTAACAGGAATTTATTCTCTCACGGTTCTGCAGGCTGAAAGGCCAAGGGCAAAATGGCAGCAGGGCTGGGCTTCGGTCTCTTCCTGGCTTGGGACAGCTGCCTTCTTGCTGTGTCCTCACGTGGCAGAGAGAGACAGAGAGACAGAGACAGAGAGACAGAGACAGAGGGAGAGAGAGAGAGCCATCAAGCCCATCAGGTCAGGCCCACCCTCATGATCTCATTGTACCTTATTATTATTATTTTTTTAAGTAGGCTCCACACCCCACGTGGGGTTCGAACTCCCGACCCCGAGATCAAGAGTTGCGTGCTCTACCGACTGAGCCAGCCAGGCGCCTCTCGTTTTACCTGAACTCCTAGAAGCTCGGTCTCCAAACACGGTCACATTGGGCGTTAGGGCCTCACCATTCAGCTTGTAGCGTGACGTTTTCAAAGATGCGTGATTCCCCGGAAGTGGAGAAAAGTGTGAACACGCGTCTCTTCGTTTCCTGTTCCTGCTGCAACGGGTGATCACAAACTTAGCGACTTGACACGTATTTATTATCTTGTACTTCTGGGGGTCAGAAATGTGACACGAGTCTCACTGGGGCTAAAACCCTGGGCGATGGGGCGCCTGGGTGGCTTGGTCGGTTAAGCGTCCGACTTCAGCTCAGGTCATGATATCACGGTCTGTGAGTTCGAGCCCCGAGTCGGGCTCTGTGCTCACAGCTCAGAGCCTGGAGCCTGCTTCGGATTCTGTGTCTCCCTCTCTCTGCCCCTCCCCGACTCATGTTCTGTCTCTTTCTCAAAAATAAACATTAAAAAAAATATATATATATATATATTAAAAAATCCCAGCTTCATTGATGTATACTTGACATGGAATAAATAAACTGCATATATTTTAAGTGTACGATTTCATGAAACTGTTAACATACGCATATGACCATGAATCTACCATCATAATGAAGTTAATTAACAAATACTTCCCTCCCTCAACATTTCCTGCTGCCTCTTTGGAAGCCCTCCCCACTCCTTCCCGCACTGTACCCCCGGCCGCCACTGATCTTTTCACTACAGATCTTCTAGGATTTTATGCAAATGATGTCATACAGGATGCCCCCTTTTTGTCTGGCTTCTTTTACTCAGCATAATGAATTTGAGCTTCATCTTCGTGGCTGCATATATCAAAAGGTCATTCCGTTTTTGTTTTGTTTTTTTTTTTTTTAGTGCTGAAGAGTAGCCCACTGTATGCATATACCACAATTTGTTCATGCGTTCACCTACCGGGGGACGTTGGGATTGTTTCCAGATTACAAGTAAAGCTGCCATGATATTTAGCGCACAGTTCTGTCCGGACACACGTGTTCGTTTCTCTTGCCTCAATACCTAGTAGTAGGATGCATGGGTCATACAGCGGTGCACGTGTAACTTTTTGAGAGACTGCCAAACTGTTTCCCAAGGTGATCGAACCCTTTCACATTCCTCCAAGCAGCGCATGAGGCTTTGGTTCCTCTGCGTTCTTTCCAGCACTTGGTGATGGTCTGTCTCTAATTTCAGCCATTCTGGTGGGTACAGAGTAGTATCTGCTTGTGCTTTCAATTTGCACTTCCCAATGATTAATGATGCCGGGCATTGTTTCCCGTGAATATTTGCCATCTTCGTAGGTCTAGCGAAGTGACTCTTCCTACCTTTTGCCCATTAAAAATAGTTTGTTGACGCAAGAAACAAGCGTTGGCGAGGATGCGGAAAGAAAGGAATCCTCGTGCGCTATTGGTGGGAATGCAAATTGGTGCAGCCACGGTGGAAAACTGTATGGGAGTTTCTAAAAAGCTAAAAATAGAAATACCATCTGATCCAATGATTCCACTTCTGGGTATTTACCCAAAGAAAATGAAAACACTAATTCGAAAAGATATATGCACCCCCATGTTTATTGCAACATTATTTACAATAGCCCAGATATGGAAGCAGCCCAAGTGTCCATCTGTAGATAAATGGATAAAGATGACGTAGTATATATACAATTTGTTTATATATATTATATATATGCATGTGTGTGTGTGTGTGTGTGTGTGTGTAGTTCAGCCATAAAAAAAGAATGAGATCTTGCCATTTGCAAAAACACGAATGACCTAGAGAGGATTATTATGCTAAGTGAAATAAATCGGTCAAAGAAAGAGACATACCATATGATTTCACTCAAATGGGGAATTTAAGAAACAAATGAACAAACAAACAAAAAAAGAGGCAGTCCAAAAAAACAGACTCTTAAATACAGAGGACAAACTGGCGGATGCCAGTGGAGAGCTGGGTGGGAGGATGGGTGGAGGAGATAAGATTATACAAGTACACTTAACCTCAATGAGCACCGGGAAATGTACAGAATGGTTGAGTCATTACGTTGTACACTTAAAAGTAATACAAGTCCTTTTTGGAGAGACATTTACAAAAGCTTTTACCCAGTTTGTGGCTTGCCTTTTTACTTGCGTGAATGTCTCTTGAAAAGCAAAATTTTTTATTTGATGAAACACAGCTTGATCTTTTCCTTTTATATTTTGTGGCTTCTGTGTCCTATTTCAGGAATCTTCACCAAATCCACGGTTGCCATGATTTTCTACCACACTTTCTTCTTGAAGGCTTCCACTTTGAGCTCGCACATTTAGGTTTATGATCTGTTTTAACTTGGTGTTAGCACGTGCTTTGAGGGAAACGTCAGGGTTGATTTTCTTGCATACGGCTACCAATTGTCACAGCTTCGTTTGTTGGAAGATTATCCTTTCCTCACGGGATTGCCTTGGCATTTTGGCGAAAATCGATCGTTGGGCCTGGCTGCAGGTCGGATAGAGTGAGCATCTGTCTCTGCTACTGAACGCAACTGTAAGAGCTGGATAGAATGCATGCAGCTGCTATATGGGGCTCTGGAAAGGAAATAGTGGAGGATAGAAGAAACATAGCAGAATTTGAATGCACTGCAAAATGAGTGTGCCATTTAAAAAAATTTTTATTTATTTATTCATTCATTACTATTCTTATTTTTTAAATTTACATCCAAATTAGCATATAGTGCAACAACGATTTCGGGAGTAGAACCCAGTGATTCATCCCCTGTGTACAACACCCAGTGCTCATCCCAACAAGCATCTTCCTTAATGCCCCTTGCCCATTTAGCCCATCCCCCCACCCGCAACCCCTCCAGCAACAGAAGCTCCAGCAATGAGACCCTGCAAGAGCCAAATCTGAGGAAGCAGACTCGTTTCTCCCCATTGCTGGAGCTGTGGTCCTGAGTGTGGTCAACCCTCATTGCTTTTTCCTCTCTGTCCTTCTGCCCCGTGGCTGCAGATGTGGAAGTGTGAAAAAGAGTAGATTAATTCAAGTCCCAGCTTTCTGGCCAGAGGACTGAAAAGGGAGGCCCTGGAAATTTGAAAGTACTTAGAAAAGCACGGAGAGGGAGGAACTTTGAAAAGTGACCTCATAAAACTCTTTTGAATTCTAGGGTTTATCCCTTCCTCCCATTCCCATTCCCATCTCCCATCTGTGGGGGTGCAGATTTTTTCCTATCTAGTATATCTTTGAGAACTAATGTAATAAATAGGTCACCATCCAAGCTCCCACCACCTCCCAGGCTAACCAGTACCACAAACCAGTGGACTGAGCACATGTGGTACATACTGGATTGTCATAGAAAAGACTCGGTAGAAGCCAAGACCATTCATTTGAGACCCTTCTTCTTTTTCTAAACTGGGCATTTACTCCTACAAATGTACCTCTAAGCGCTGCTTTGACTGCATCTCACACGTTGTGTTTTACTTTTCAACCATCTCAAAATACTTCCTAATTTCCCTTTTGATTTCTTCTTTGACCCACTGATTATTTAGAAGAGCATTATTGAGTTTCCAAATATCTTTCTGTAATTGATTTATCATTTAATTCTGTTGTGATCAGAGAACATACTTTAATATGATACGAATCCTTTTACATTTATTGAGACTTGTTTTACAACCCAGAATATGATCTATTTTGGTAAATATTCCATGTGCACTTGAAAAAACTTATGTTGCTCTTTTTGGATGGAATATTCCAGAAATGTCCATTAGGTCAACTTAGGTGATAAGAGAGTTTTCAAATCTATGTTCTAAGTGATTTTTGTTCAACCTGTTCTGGCAGTTATTGAGAGGGGATGTTCAAATCTGTGACTAATTGTACATTTGTCTATTTCTCCTCTCAGTTCTATTGGTTTTTATTCCATGTATCATAAAGCTATACAAGTAGGAGGACAAACATTTAAGATTGTTATTTCCTCCTTAGAAATGATCTCTGTACCATTTTGAAATTATTCTTTTCATCTTTGGTAAAATTCTTTGCTCTGAAATCTACTTTGATATTAGTATAGGCACTCTAGCTTTTTTTAGACTAATGTTAGTATGTCTTTTTCCACCCTCTTTGTAAAAACAAATTTGTATATTTACATTGGGTTTCACATAGGCAACATATAGTTGGGTTTTGCTTTTTAAGTTCAGTCTGATAATCTCTGCCTTTTTTAAAAAAAATTATTTATTTTTGAGAGACAGAGAGAGATAGAGCACAAGCAGGGGAGGAGCAGAGAGAGAGGGAGACACAGAATCCAAAGCAGGCCCCAGGCTCCGAGCTGCCAGCACAGAGCCCAACATGGGGCTCGAACTCATGGACTGCGAGATCAAGACCTGAGCCAAAGTAAGCCAGTCAACCAACTGAGCCACCCAGGCACCCCAATCTCTGCCTTTTAATTGGAGTGTTTAGCCCTTTTACATTTAATGCAATTAAATATAATATTAATATATGGTTGAGTTTAAATCTATCTTACCATTTGTTTTTTAATTGTCTCTTCTGTTCTTTGTCCTCCCTTCTTTTTCCGGTTCTTTCTTTCTTTCTTTGTTTCTTTCTTTCTTTCTTTCTTTCAATGATGCCATTGTAGTTCCTTTGTTGGCTTATTTGTTATGACTCAGTTTTGTTTCTCTAGTGATGCTGCAAGGCTGATTGTTTACATTTGTAATTTGTCAAAGTTTAGGTCATGTTATATGATTTCACATATAGGGTAAGAATCAACCTCCTCCTGGCCTTTGTGGTATTGTTGTCATACATTCAACTTCTACCCAAGTTATAAACCACATGACACATAGTTACTATTTTGGCTTTAAATTATTGATTATGTTTTAAAGAGATCAAAAATAAGAAGAAAAATACCCTTAATGGTTACCAACATATTTACCGTTCCTGGTGCTCTTTTTTCCTTTGGGTAGATCCAGGTTTCCAACAAGTACATTTTCCCTCTGCCTGAGTGACTTCCTTGAATACTTCTTGTAGACCTGCTGTGCTGCTTTTAATTTTCATATTGTCCCTTTTGCCTTTTTTTTTATTTCACCTTTCTTTTAAGAAATATTTTCACTGGGCATAAAATTCTAGTTTGCATGGGCTTGTTGTTGAGTACTTGAAAGATTTTGCTCCATTTATTTCTGGCTTTTGCAATATTTCCAACGAGTAATCTGCACCCATTGTTCTCATTGTTCTGTACACAATGTGTCTTTTCATCACAGACTATTTTTACGATTTTCTCTTTATCACTGGCTTTAAGCAATGTGATTATGCTGTGCCTTGCTGAAGTTTTTTCTTCATGTTTCTTATACTTGGGGTTCAATGGACTTCCTGGCCCTGTGGGTTAAAATTTTCATCAAATTTAGGTTTTTTTTAGCTATTAGTTCTGATGTTTCTTTTATTCTGTCTCTCCTCTCCTTTGTAGACTACAATTACACATGTATTAGCATACTAGAAGCTGTCCCACAACTCACTGATGCTCTGTTCATTTTTTTCCCAGTCTTTTCCCCTATGTTTTAGTTTTGGATAGATTCTACCACTATGTCTTCACATTTACTAATCTTTTTTTCTCTGCCGTTTCTAATCAGCTACTAATCTTCCAGATCTCGACATGTTCAATCTTTCTTCTACTTTCTTGAACATCATTATTATAACAGCTTTAGGATACTTGTCTCTTACTGTTATCATCCATGCCTTTTCTTGTTCTGTTTCTGTTGATTGATTTTCCTCACCATGGGTTGTATTTTCCTGCTCCTTTGCATGTCGGGTAATTTTTTATGCCATATATTATGGTTTTTATTCTTGAATGTGCTGGATATTTTTATATTCCACAAGAATTCTTGAGTGTTTTTTTTTTTTTCTGGGACACAGTTAAGTGACTTGGAAACCATTTTTCCCACTGGCGCACGTTTTTAATCTTTGTTAGATGGTATCGGGGCAGCCTTTAGTCTGGAGCTGATTTTACCCACTCTTGAGGCAATAAATACCCTTCTGTGTACTCTCCTCGGTGTCCTTTGAATTGTGAGGTCTTACCATTCCAGCTGGTGAAAACTCTAGGTATTTCTGTTTGAGCTCTAGGGATTATTTCATCTAAATTCTTGGGGGAGGATGGCATCCTTGCACATGTGTGCTGAGCAGTCCTCCATTGAATACTGGAGCGGTACCATCTTGAGATATCTCTGTGCATTCTCTCCTCACTGGTATTCTGCTTTGCGAACTCCAGTCATTGTGCACCCCTGAACTCCTAACTCCATGCCTCGGCTCATGGACACTGCCAAATTCCGCCTGGCTTCTACCTCCCTGCACTGGTCTCTAGCAGTAAGCTGGGACAATTGCAGAGAAGCCCTGTTTGTTTTCCCCTCCTCAGGGAAGCTGTCCTGTGCTGCCTGATGTGAACATCAGAAAACCGTTGTTTCTCATGCTTTGTCTGGGTTTGTAGTTGTTCCAAGGGGGAGGATAAATCTGATCCTTGTTACTACTTTTTTGCAAGAAGCAGAAACCTGGGGCCCCTGGGTGACTCAGTTAAGCGTCCGACTTTAGCTCAGGTCATGATCTCATGGTTCGTGAGTTTGAGCCCCGCGTCGGGCTCTGCGCTTACAGCTCAGAGCTTCGAGCCTGTTTTGGTCCTGTGTCTCCCTCTCTGTCTGCCCCTGCCCTGCTTGTGCTGTGTCTTTCTCTCAAAAATAAAATAAACATTAAAAATTTTTTTTAAGGAAGCAGAAATCTTCTTATAGCATTGTGAGGTAGGTTTTGGCTCCCCTTTAACTAGCCAAGAAACTGAGGCTCAGGGAGACAATCCCATGATCACACAGCGGGGATGTGAGAATGCTGAGTCCATACAACAGATGCCTTGGCTTGGAGCCTTGTGTTTTCCTAACGCTCCCCCATGCTAATAACTCTCAAGAAATTGACGAGGGATGGGCACGAGGAACCAAAGTTCGACTATGAGAGTTATTGTTGAACAAGTCTCTGTTTGGACCAAAAGTAGTCAACCCAATGGATCCCCCTGAAGATTTAGGGAATGTGATGGACTCTCTTCCCAGAAAATCGTGTGTATATATTCCTAATTTTGCATACAACTTTAGGAACTCTTTGACCCCACTGTTGCAGAGATGGCTGGGAGTTTATTCAATATCTACTTCTTTCTTTCTAAGAGCACTCCAGTCTCATTTGTAAGCAGCAATATACCAGTTCAAATAAAACACGATTTCCCAGCCTTTCTTGGAGTTTGAAGGGGCCAGCAGAAACTACGGGGAAGATCTTCCCGGCAAAAGTCTTAAGTAGGAATGAACCAGCTGGCATACACACATTTGCTCTTGCATTTACCCTTTCTTCCTGTTCAGAAAGACTTCCTGAAGTTGGGGGTGAAAGAGGGTCTGTCCTGTGACCATGATGACAAGAACCTCGGGCTGCAGATGGTGGGAACTGAGTGGGGGTGGAGGCACGGGCCCTGAGGAGTCCTGGATCCTGGACCAGGTATTTCCAGCATTCTTATGTGAGAGAGAAATGAATTCTATTTATCTAAACCCTTGCAAGGTGGTCCC
Organism: Panthera uncia; assembly: GCF_023721935.1. Classification (NCBI taxonomy): domain Eukaryota; kingdom Metazoa; phylum Chordata; class Mammalia; order Carnivora; family Felidae; genus Panthera; species Panthera uncia. Next base: position 5,829,108 of record NC_064811.1, read on the forward strand.
ATCTCACCGAACCTCTTAAGGAGAACAAAGACTTTGTCCTCTTCACTGTAACTTGCGTGGAGAGAAGCATAGGACCAGAAGTATGGGGGGGGGATGTTGTAAATGAAAATGATAGACGATGATACATGGAAAGTAAAACACAACATTATCATTCATCAACATTGAAACATGAAGAAACTGACCAAGTTGGTCCCAGCAGAGAGTAAGAGCTTGCAGAAATGGCACATGGGAGAGGTTGGCCATGAGATGATGCAGGCAACTGGGACTCAGGCTCCAGATCCTTCTAGCTCTGCCAAGAGCTTCCTCTCTGAACCCAAGTTTCCATCAGATAAAAAGGACTATGGTTTTCAACCGTCCAAGCTTTTCAACCTTGACTCTCTCCTTAGCTCTCACATGATGAGTCCCACGACTTTATTATAGACTTACCTTATCTCTGTAAAGGTACATGGAGATTTTAAGGCACCCCCTCCTTAGCAAGAGGAAGTCAGACTTGTATCCCTTGACCCTGTAGGTCAGCCTCCTTTCCCACTGATGACTGGAAACCACTTCTCTGGGTAGGACCGCAGGATCCCCTGGAGGCAAAGGATACAGTCCATTTATATGCATGGAAGCATTCCAGGTCTAGGGAACCCGGAAGGTTTGCTCATTTAGGGAACATGCAGCCACTCAGTATGTTCGCCGAGAGGCAGCAAAGCCCACTGCTAACAGGCAGATGGACCAACATGGCTTCAAATGTTATCACCAAGGCTTGGGGTCTCCCGATGCAGCACAGGGGCGATGGCAGCATCTTCCTGAGAGGAAGTAGGATCATAAAGATGAGGGAATTAAAGTACTCATGATGCCACGCTTTTGGCACAGTGGTTGGGGCACAGAGGGCTCTGCATGCTGACTGTTGGAATGCTGTGTGCCCGGCAGCGTGCTCAGGGAGTGGAGGGAGGGGGGATTAGGCTCACATTCCTGAATGCCTTTACCATGCCGGCCAGTGTGCTCAGTACGTCATAGCCCCCACCTTTGAAACTCTTAAAGCTTATCAGGAAGATCTTTCTATTTCATCCCATTTCATTTTTCACTATATCTCTGCCAACTAGGATTTATTACTTCCATTTTCATTTTTTATGAAATGAGGACATTGGCTGGGAGAGGTGAAGTCACTTGCCCAAGGTCACATAATTGTTCAGTTGCAGGGCCAGGTCTGGGTGGCCCTGACATGGTGTGGTCCTTGCCTTTGGTGACTTACCCATCCATTTAGTTGGATAAGAACAGCCCAAACCGTATGAGGTCCTACAGAACGTGCTACTTTGTAATGAAAATATGTGAATGTTCTGGAATACAGATTGGAGGAGTCTGGGAAGTCTCATTGTCAGAAAAAACAAAAAGGAGGAGGAGGAAGACATTCTAAGAAGATCTTCACGAGCAAAGTCATAGAGATGGAATTTAGCCTAGGGTATTAAGAAGCTATGGAAAGATGGGGCACCTGGGTGGCTCAGTCGGTTGAGCATCCGACTTCGGCTCAGGTCACGATCTTGCGGTCTGTGAGTTCGAGCCCCGCGTCGGGCTCTGTGCTGACAGCTCGGAGCCTGGAGCCTGCTTCGGATTCTGTGTCTCCCTCTCTCTCCCTGCCCCTTGCCCCGCTCACACTCTGTCTCTCTCTGTCTCAAAAATAAATAAACATTAAAAAAATTAAAAAAAAAAAAGAAGCTATGGAAAGAGATGAGACTCGTTAGGTGTGAAGAATCCAGATTTTGGAGGTCCAGAATAATGGACTACAGAGCTTTCAAGAGTTTAGCTTAGTCTCTTAACCACTGGATGTTTTTAAGCATGAGAACATTGTGACGCCTGTAAGGGGTTTGCAGACCACCCAGCAGTGTGTGCAAGATGAACGGCATAGGACAAGTGGTAGATAGGTGGGATCCAGGAGCAGGAATGAGCAAACAAGAGAAGCAAGTCGCATTGAAAGGATGAAACAGGGATAAAGTAGTGAGGAAGAATGGAAAAAGGAGGAGTTCATAAGGGGTAAAAACATCAGGGAGCCTGAGAAGGTCTTTGCTATGAGGGTTCTGATGTGCTTCCTTTGCATGAAACACTGGAGAACTTTCTTTGGAGTCTAAAGATTAGGGCAGCAAAGGGGAGAAGGAACAATGTGGCGTGGTGCCCAAGGGAAGGCCGGGAAGTGGGGATCAGTTATGGGTCGGAAGCTGATTTCGTTAACAGCCCTCCGGTCTTGGTCAAAGCTCTGGTGGCTTCAGTTGCCATACCTATAAATTAGAAGAAGTAAAAAAAAAAAAAAAGTAGTATGTAGTTCTTACCTTATAGGATTGATGTGGGGTTTAACAAGAATGTAAAGTGGTTGGAGGGGCGCCTGGGTGGCTCAGTCAGTTGAGCATCTGACTTCGGCTCAGGTTCACGATCTCACAGTTGGTGGGTTGGAGCCCCGTGTTGGGCTCTGTGCTGACAGCTCGGAGCCTGAAGCCTGCTTCGGATTCTGTACCTCCGTCTCTCTCTCTCTGCCCCTTCCCCCACTTGCACCCTGTGTGTCTCTCTCTCTCTCTCAAAAATAAATAAACATAAAAAAAAGAAGCACAACACCAGAGCCTAACGGTGATAAGTGCTCAATGATGGCAATTGCTATTATCAATCACCATCATCATAACCTCCATAATTATCACCGTCACCACCATCACCAATGTTATCGCCATCACCATCAGTAGTAGACGAGCTCTGGGAGGATCCCTAGTCCAACAGTTCTTCTTGTACAAAAGGGGAAACAGACCCAGAAACTGGTCCAAGGTCATGCAGTGAGTTAATGGCAGGGCCGGCACTGGAACCGGAAGCTCCTGGTCCCTACTCCTGATGCCAGGCCATGTGACAAATGTGTTGAGCAACAGACGTTCTTCACGGGAGAGATGATTCTCTCCTCTTCTGAGTGTCCCTGACTCTTCCTTGTGTCCTGATTCCATAGTCTTCTGTCTGTCGCATCCAGACCCTTAACTTAACCAGGCAGCAAACGTGAGGCTGTTTCCAACACACGAATTTTTTTTTTTTAGTGGAGAGAAATTTTTAATGGAAAGAAGTGTTTGAAAATGAAGCAAAGAAATGAAGACAACGCTGGGGCCATTTTTCTTGGGAGCCTCCTTGATTCAGAAGCTGAAGTTCTCACATAGGTGGAAGAGGAAGCTAGGGCAATGGCAACTCCTGCAGAAAATTCTGCGATGCGTGCTCTTAAAATTCTTACAACACTCTCAAAGAACTCCTACAGAATTCCTGAGCACGTTGTACGGGACGTCTGCAGGGGCTCCTCATGGAATGTTTTGTAAACCCTCTGGAAATACGGCTGTTCTTGGGTGGCTCCGGGGGGGGGGCGTGCCTCCTTCTCACGGAACTTGAGAAGTCTCGCGGCACGGCATAGAAGACCCGTGGAACTCTCGATGCATTCTCACGAAGCGCCCCCCGCCCCAGGGTTGCCACGGGATTCGTGGTGAATTCTCACAGAAATATCCTGGAATTCCTACTTGCAACGCTCCCTGGGCTTCTGGGGAATTCTTAACTAACTCTTCAGGCATGCTAATAAAATTCCCAAGCAACGTTCACAGAAGTTGCATTAAATTATCTTAGAAACCGCAGAGAGCACTTGGAGAAATCTTGCAGAGTTTCCTGGGAACAAAACTAAGCTGGAGGCTCTCCAAACCATCGACGACAAGACAGGTCCAATCCGCAGGGGACTCTGTCAAAGGATGCTCAGGACAGGGAAAGCGACGGGGGCTGCTTTTCCGGATTTAATGAGGAGGCAGGTAGAGGATGTGTCCCCAGCTGCATTTTCTGACTTAAGCAGCAGTAGAGAAGAAGCTGATGTGTAAGCAAGATGGGGCACAGATCTGGATTTTTCTCATTCTGCATGTTTCCATCCCTCCTCGAGTTGTCACACGCCAAAGGCGTCTCCGCCCAGGGACCCAGCCGTAGCTGAATGGAATGTCCCCATAATGTCCTTCCTATTATTACCCAGCCCCCACCCCCTCTCGGAGCCTCGCGGTAACCGTGCCTGCTCTTCAAACCATTAGTGAAGCCCGAGCCAGTGAAGGGCCTTGGATGTTGGTGTATAATGGGTGCCGTCTATCGACGTCGCGTGATTCTTTCCAAGGTGGGGTACGGGAGCAGGCCACGACTTCACCGAGCCCTCCCCAGAGCCTGCTGCTTTGGGACAATACCCTGAGTTTTGCAGGCCGGCCTCCACAGAGACTGGATCCCAAGGGGCTCGGCACGGGGGATAGCTGTCACATGAAGGGGATGCCCAGGGAGGTCAGTGGGGCACCCAGACAGCACTACCCAGCCTTCAACACGGAGGCATCTGCCACTGCCTGGCCCACTCCGAGCCAGCCTGGCCCCGTCCCAAACTGGGGGCCTGGGAGCTGAGGCCCATCAAGCTGGCCTGCTGGCCTGCACACCCAGTTGGCTGAGCGGCCCTGCGTGTGCTCTTTGCTGGGCTGACTCCGGCTAGTTCCCGGGGTCCCAGCTCAGGACAGCTGCTCCCTAGGGAAATCCCAGGCGAGGCCTGTTCCCCCCGCTTTATGCTCTCATGACACCTGCCATGTGCCACAATACTGGGTAATAAAGTGTGGGAGGGATTGTTTAGAGCCCGGGCTCCCGGCGGGGGCAGACCCTGCCTGTTTCACTGCCAAGATGGGGCCCGGCACACCTGGGTGTCCACTGGACGTTGAACGAATAAATGACACACATCCATATCAGTAGTAGTCCCAGATACCGGGGCAGCTCTGTGCCTTGTTTTATGCTTCATTGTCCACATCTCATTGGCCAGAACTGGCCCTCTCAGCCACCTCGAGCTGCCAGGGAGCCGGGGAAGCGTCTACCCCATCTCTGCAGTCTCTGTGGTGGGGGATGGGCCAGCAAGACAGACATACGGCTGGGGGGCCCCCGGCCAGTGACCGCCTGAGGCCCAAGAAAGACCCTGAAGGGGGTGAGCACGACCCCCGGGTTTGCCAGCAGGTGCTCTGAGCCTGGCCTCTCCTCCTTCGAAAGAGGAGAAGGAGGCACCCGGGCTCAGTCAGTTGAGCATCCGGCTCTCGGTTTCAGCTCAGGGCATGATCTCAAGGTTTGTGGGTTCGAGCCCCACGTCGGGCATTCCAGAGCCTGCTTGCGATTCTCTTTCTCTCCCTCTCTCTCTCTGCCCCTCCCCCACTCGCTTGTGCATGCTCGCTCTCTCTCTCTCTCTCTCTCTCAAAATAAATACATAAACTCAAAAAAAAGAAAGAAAGAGGAGGGAAGTGATGCGCCTTAAGGACCGTTGCCGGGTCCTAGCCAGGCACCGACAGATTCACCGCAGCTACTCCAGACTTTCCCCGTCCAACCGCCTTCCTGATTGCGACCACGCCCACGGGCCACCTGGACTTGATTTACTTAACAATTTTCTTTCAATTGCCTCACCTTTTAAAAACTTTAATCTCATCCCGAGCAATAACATTGATGAAATCACAGCTTGGGTGCGTGTGTGGCAAAGACCAACGTCTCCTTCACAAAAGCGACTCTTTCTCCCTGTAGAAAACCCCGGATCTCTTCGTCGGGCCATAGGCCGCTGAGAATAAAAACTTCCTGACCTGGACTTTCAGCTGGATGTGGTTTTATGACTTGTCCCGGTCAATGGGATATAAGCAGAAGGTGTGAGTTAAAAGAGAGGAATGTATCTTTTTCCTTTCCTAGTCTGCTTCCTGCCTGGAATGTAGACGTGATGGCTGGAGCTGTGGCAAATAAATTAGACCTGGAGGTGCCTCTGAGACTAGAAGTCCTGCAGAGTAAAAAGATGGAGGGAGGTGGGGGCCTCGATCTCGTGGAGTGCCCTGCAAGCCCTTGACTTTCACCAACGGAGAAGTACACATTTTTCTTCTTGAGCCCCTGGTTTGTTGTTGGTTGTCAATGGCAGTGAAGGCTGTTCTGAACTAATGTGATGTGTTGGAACTAGTTTTACATAAATGCCTAAGTATTAACATTTTATTTTTTAATGTTTATTTATATTTAGAGAGAGAGCACACGTGAGCCAGGGAGAGGCAGACAGAAAGAGAGAGAGAGAGAGAAAGAGAGAGAGAGAAGCCCAAGCAGGCTCCACACTGCACAGAGCCCGATGTGGAGCTCAGACTCGTCAACTGTGAGATCATGACCTGAGCCGAGATCAAGAGCCAGACGCTTAACCCGTGGAGCCACCCAGGAGCCCACTATTAACATTTTATTTATTTATTTATTTATTTAATTTTTTTAACGTTTATTTATTTTTGAGACAGAGAGAGACAGCATGAACAGGGGAGGGGCAGAGAGAGAGGGAGACACAGAATCTGAAACAGGCTCCAGGCTCTGAGCTGTCAGCACAGAGCCCGACGCGGGGCTCGAACTCACGGACCGTGAGATCATGACCTGAGGTGAAGTCAGACGCTTAACCGACCAAGCCACCCAGGCACCCCTAACTATTAGCATTTTAAAAGGTCCGTGATGGGGCGCCTGGGTGGCTCAGTCAGTTAAGCGTCTGACTTCACCTCAGGTCATGATCTCACAGTTCGTGAGTTCGAGCCCCGCGTCGGGCTCTGTGCTGACAGCTCAGAGCCTGGAGCCTGCTTCACATTCTGTGTCTCCCTCTCTCTCTGCCCCTTCCCTGCTCATGCTCTGTCTCTCTCTGTCTCAAAAATAAATAAACGTTTTAAAAAAATAATAAAAAAATAAAATAAAAGGTCCGTGACCCCTGATATTATCCTGGCTGCCCACGGTGGAATACTACCAGACCTCAGGAAATGCTGACGTCGTGCACGAGAAAAAACCTGGAAATCTCTAAAGCGTTCCTCAGATGTCCCTGGTGCATTTGGTCTTGCCCAGGACCCAACACTTCTCTGGATGGTGATAACAAAAGAAAGGGGGTAGGGGGCCTTGACAACGCAAAGTGTGAACCCACGGCCCCTCCGCTTCCCTCCCAGCAAGACACAGGGCAACTCATCTCCTTTCCCCGATCTGGCAAGAACCTCAGAATCGACCCTGAAATGAATACTGAAGGGATTGCCCCCCAAAGCCAAGAGCCATGGGTTCCGGTTTCCTCGACTCTTGGCTCCCCGTGTGACCTTGGACACAGTCGTTGATTCAAGTGAAATTAAAGCCCTCACTTCGACTCTTCAAATATCTCGTGGCCCCTTGGGTGCTAACGCTCTGTGCGGGGCTCTTTGAGGAGATCACCACCTGCTTGCAGGTGGGCTCAGCCCTGGGAACTCAAGAGAGGATGTGGAACCCGGACCTGGACTCTGAAGGTAGAATCTTCATCTGGGTTCCCAGAAGTTGTCCCTGAGAGCAGGATTTCAGGGGCGGGGTTTACTCGGGAGGCGATCCTGGAAAGTACCCATCTTAACCTTTCTGTGTCTTAGTTCCCTAATCTATAAAACAGACGTAATAATAGCACACACACACACACACACACACACACCCTAAAAAAACACATCAGGCTGCTGTGAGTTATTAGTTATGGGTGTGCTGGAGCCACTCATGAGAACAGTTCTGTGGGTCTCTTCCCAACACTCCGCTGGTGACACGATGCTGGTAGCCTGAGTCAGCAAGGTGGGGGTGAACGTATTTACACCATGGAAATCGGCAAATGCCGATCAGGGGCTTTCCCCAGGGCGCCCTTGGGTTGCTAAATATTGACCATTGTGCCGCCAATTACTGTCCCGAATCGACACAAGACAGTGATCAGTGGCGATGGTCCCTGTGCTTCGTCCAGGGCAGTGAGGTTTACCTGGACCCCAGGCCTGGGGGGACCAAGGACACGTTTACAGCAGCTCCACACGCCTTCCGCTCCGGGGCCCGGAAAACCCGTTCAGCTTCTTTGAACCTCAGTGCTTTCTAACGGGATGAGCCCGTTCCTGTGCAAAAGCAGGTTGGTTCTTTGCTGCTGGCCAGACGTCACGGCTTCTGTTCAAAAGCAGCAATAGGGCGAGCAGACGACGGCTTTGGGTCCCCGTTCTAGCTGCCTGGCCATTGAAGTCAGCCACCGCTCTCCAGCCTCGTGACTTTGGACAAGTCGCTTGGTCCCTCTGTGCTCGAGTTTCCTCATCTGTGAAACGACAGTAGCATCAGAAAGATGCCTGGCGTGTATGCTTGACCTCCGGACAAGACAAGTTTGAATTGTGTGGGTCCTATTTTCACGTGGAGTTTTTGTGATGAACGTAGTACAGTCCTGTAAATGTATTTTCTCTTCTGTATGACTTCCTCTCTTTTGCAGTTTGTTTATTTATTTCTTTAAATATGTTTAAATATTTATTTATTTTTGAGAGAGAGAGAGAGAGAGAGAGTGAGTTGGGGAGGGGCAGACAGAGGGAGAGGGAGACACAGAGTCCGAAGCAGGCTTCAGGCTCCCAGCTCTCAGCACAGAACCAGATGTGGGGCTCAAACTCACGAACCGCGAGATCATGACCTGAGCCGAAACCAAAAGTCGGATGCTTGACCGACTGAGCCACCCAGGCGCCCCTCTGTATGGTTTTCTTAATAGCATTTTCAATTCTCCACCTTACTTTATTGTGAGAATACAGTACTTAATACATACAACAAAGTACATGTTGATCGACTGTTTCTGCTCTCGATAAGGCTTCTGTCATTAGTAGTTACGTTTTTGCAGAGTCAAAAGTTACACACAGACTTTTGACTAGGTGGGGGGGGTGGTGTCAGGACCCCTAACGCTTGCACTGATCAAGGGCCGAGCGTAGTACGCTCAGTAAAGGTCACGACCACCAACACGACACATCGCCGACACCAACCACCAACGGTGCCCTCGCCTCTGCGCGCGTGTCACTGTTTCTATTTCACCTGTCCACATGGTCGCTCGACAAACTGTATCCAACAAGATCCTTTACAGCCGTTTGGAAGATGCACGGCCGAGGGGCAGACTGTTGGCGGTCTAGCCAAGGTCGCAGTGCAAGTTGGTGTGGGAGCTGGGGAGCCTCGGTCCCTTGCACCCCCCGCCCCACACTCAGGCTGCCTCCGCTTCAGAAGTCAGTGGCTCCGACAATTGCACTTTCTTTTCCCTTTCCAAAGAGGGATCAGCCTTGGAGGCCCTTTGAAAGAGCTGTGATTACATCTTCATTTGTGGGTAATGGGATTAGCGCGGCCCATGGCAGAGCCCCTGGGCGCAGCGGGGATTGGTAGGCACTACCCACAGCGCTGATAGCCGGGAAGATTTGCTCCAAGCTGCCCAGCCCCTCAGCGCTGACACGGAGTGGGGGGGGGGGGGTAGTGATGGGCACGGATACAGGGACCAGAAAATGGAATTAGCTGCATCCCAATGCACAGAGGGCTGGCTGCCTTGTCCAGCCCAGACTCCTGCACTAATCAAGGATCTCTGGGCCCAGAGACGCCAGGATAATGATGACAAGATGAAGGGTGTGTGTGTGTTTGTGTGTGCGCGTGTGTGTGTGTGCGTTGAGTGCAGGTGTCTGTTTGTGACTTCAGCCTTCAGATATCCTATCCAGGAGGGCTCTCCCAGACCAAGAGAGGCAGGAAGAAACTAGGGCAAGAACAGAGGGAGCCAGAGACCAGAGCCCGGTGACCCAGCTACGTCCAGCTCTCAACCTACTTACCTACTGTGCGCAGGTAAGAACTCACTGGGTTGCACACCACAGCGCGCCTTCCTCATAAGCTAGCTCTGCGCCCAGAGCCCTGCCTGTGTTAACCTCGTGCAATTCTGTAAAAAAACAATTTTTTTTTACATTTATTTATTTTTTGAGAGACATAGGGAGACAGAGCACAAGTTGGGGAGGGGCAGAGAGAAAAGGAGACACAGAATCCGAAGCGGGCTCCAGATTCCGAGCTATCAGCACAGAGCCCGACGTGGGGCTCGAACTCACGGACCGAGAGATCATGACCTGAGCTGAAGTCAGACGCTTAACCGACTGAGCCACCCGGGTGCCCCAACCCTGTGCAATTCTTACCACATCCCCGAGGCTGGGACCAGCCATCCCAGGACAGTGTAAAACTCGTCCCAGTTTACATGGGAGGGAATTCAAGCTTACGGGTAACTGAGGCTAGAACACACCCTCTACCCTGACATCAGTGTCCCCAAAGCGGGGTTTTGCGGGCTACAGGACAGATTTTGTCTGTTGCTATAACACACGTGAACGCATTATGTATCTATTTACTATTTCTCCTGAAACGTCCTCTCTTTAAAAAGTTTTTTTATTTTCCTGATGTTTTATTTTTGAAAAACTTCAAACCTGCTGGAAAGTTGCTTGAAGGGACACCCATGTGCCTTTTATTTAGAGTCTGGATTCGGGGCGCCTGGGTGGCTCAGTCGGTTAAGTGTCCAATTTCAACTCAGGTCATGATCTCACGGTCCGTGGGTTCGAGCCCCACGTCAGGCTCTGTGTTAACAGCTCAGAGCCTGGAACCTGTTTCGGATTCTGTGTCTCCCTCTCTCTCTGCCCCTCCCCTGCTCACCCTCTGTCTCTCTCTCCGTATATAGAATGTATGTTCATGTACATGCATGTATGTATATTTGTATACATATACATATATGTACATACATAGATGGTTATGTGTGTGTGTGTGATGCACGTATGTGCAGACATGTTTTTGTGAACGGCTTGTGTTCACAACACTGGACTTGTAACGCCCTCAGCACGAGTCTTCTGGACAAGGACATTCTCTTACATAACCACAATAATAAAGAACACGCTCAGGACACTCCGCGTTGATTTAATTCTATTATCTAATTTATAATCCACATTCAAATTTCCCCCCAATCAACCCACTCACGTCCTTCAGGGTCTTTTTCCTTTTTAGACCCAGGATACGATCAAGGATCACTCATCGCATTTATTTATCATTCCTTCGAGATGTAATTGGCAGCATTGAAAGCAATTGAAGAGGGGCATTCTCTCTCCCCGGGACTGCGGACCGCTGCGTCAGCATCGTGCCGCAAATCATCTCTCCCGCGTGTGACAGCCTTCGGGAAACCCTGCCCTGTGCGAGATTGCTTCTGAGTCAGTGCGTCAGATAACACGGGGCGCCTGTCCTTGAGGAGTGCCCGAAGCCTGGATCCTCACTTGTCCAATGAGCGTGTCCCTAAGTCTGGGCTCCTGCCAGAGGCGTGGCGGGCACGGTTCCCTCCCCGCCCTTCACTATCCCCACTTTGATTTTGTCCAGGGCAGTGAGTCCGTGCCCACGAGACAATGACTGAGCAGGGCCGGTGCTGGCCAGCCTGGCCGCCTTTGCTTGGGTGCTCACTTCCTCCCTGTGGGGTCGACCAGGTGCCCAAGCCAGCCAGGGAGGCTTAAAGGGAAGTCTTCGGGGATATCTGCCCCTGGATACTTTTCTCCTTTGGTAATAAAAAGGAGAAACCACGTCAGGAAGCGCCCCTCCCCCTCCTCTCTTCCCTCTTCCTACCTTGAACTTGGTTGTGATGCCTGGAGCTGTAGCAGCCATTTGTGACCATAAAGCAACAGAACAGAAAGGTGGGGGAGAGCCTGGTTTTGTGATGCCAAGATCCGGCCTCTGCTCCAGGCTTGACCCGCCACCTCCCCCTTGCTCCCCGTGGGAGAGGAGTGCTTGTCTCTGTCGCTTAAGCTACTATCAAAAGCATTCCTAATTGACACTTTCAGGAGGCTTCTAAGAAACTCTCAGACACAGTGAAAAGTATAAGGCACAGGGGGCCAGACATAACTGGGTCCAAACATCAGCGGCAGACTCTAATTACGTCTGTGAGCCTGGGGACACTATTTAAGCTCTCTGAGCCCAAACGTCTCAGCGACCAAGAAAGAAAGGAAGAGAAGAAAAAAAGAAAGGAAAGGGAACTCTAGGAAAGGCCATAAGGCTGGACATACTTACATACTGGTGTTCAATTGCCCCTTCAGCAAATTATTGTTGAGCCGTTCGTTCATTCAGTAACAATTTAATGAGCACTTACTATGTGCTAAGCACTGTGTAAGCAACGCAGGGACCCCCATGAGACCAAGTCCTTCTCATAAACTTACATTTGGAAGTTTCTTCAGGTTTTAGTTACAAACCAGCAACATTGCTCACAAGATGTGATTGTAGGGGCACCTGGGCATCTCAGTCAGTTAAGCGTCTGACTTCGGCCCAGGTCGTGATCTCACGATTCGTGGGTTCGAGCCCCGCATCGGGCTCTGTGCTGACACCTCGGAGCCTGGAGCCCGCTTCGGAGTCTGGGTCTCCCTCTCTCTCTGCCCCTCCTCTGCTCACGCTCTGTCTCTCTCTCTCTCCTTCAAAAATAAATATTAAAAAAAAAAAAAAAAGATGTGATTGTCCCCACCGTCACCGATGAGGAAGCGGGGGCTCCGAGCCGTCTGGCTCGCCCACAGCACCACCCCGCTGCGTGTGGCGGGGCGGAGGCCACCCTGACCTGGGTAACCACAGAGCTGCCTTCTCCATGCCGTCCACATCGGCGAGGCACAGCGCCTCTGCAGCTGTAAATGACGCTCCAGGAGAAGGATAATGCCTCGTCCACGTCCTTTTAGGAATGTGCTTCTGATGCTGATCGCGTTTGAGGAGATACGTGAATAGGTTGTCTGGAAAATGGACAGGCTCAGAGGTGCACATGAGCCGATGCTTTGTTTCCAGCTTCTCAGACCTGATGGGATTATCAGACAGGGCGATCCTGGCCCAGGCGGGCACCAGGCAAACTCTCCCGTTTCTACCTCCTCCTTCCTCTTCAGCTCTGCCAGGAGCCTCAGGAATCCAGCGTTTCACTTTCCAAGTAGGGGAAAGCAGGAAAGAACCTCACTTTCCGGAACCTTGGCTCAGCCGTGAGATGCTGTCCCTGCCTACCTCACTCCGCCCTCCTGTCAACCCTGGGCAACAGAGTCATCGTCCTCCTCCTACAAAGGGAGAAACTGAGGCTCCAAGGAGCCACGTGACTCGTGCGTGGTCACCCAGCCTTCAGTGCAAGGTCCGACGGTAACGATTTGTTTAGCAACTGTCTCCCTGCCTGAGGGCGAGAGCAGAAACCGCACCTGTTTCATTTACTGGTGAATCTCCTTGGTTCAAGGCCTGGTCTCCTGAAGGGCACTGTCCCGAACCCCTTGCTGCCACAGGGAAGGTGTGGCTAAAGTCCTCTAACTCACGCGCCTTCCCGCCTTCGTCTGAGAGGACTGAGCAGGGCATAGGGCAGACGGAAGGGAGGGGATTTATGCTTGAGACTAAAAACAAAACCCATCACAGCCGGATAGCAATGAGGCTCTCCAACCATGACCTGGGGTCTGTGCCATCTGAGCTTCTAGGGGTTTCTATCATACAAACTAGCCTAAATTTGGAAGCTTGCGCGGCTCAGTTGGTTAAGCACCTGACTTTGGCTCAGGTCATGATCTCTTGGTTCGTGAGTTTGAGTCCCGCATCGGACGAGTTCAGGCCCCACTATGGGTGAGCCCCACTTCTCTCTCTGTCTCTCTGCCCCTCATGGGATTCTCTCTCTCCTGCTATCTCTCTGCCCCTCGCTCACTTGCGCTCTCTCTCTCCCTCTCTCTCGAAAAAAATAAATAGGGGCGCCTGGGTGGTGCAGTCGGTTAAGCGTCCGACTTCAGCCAGGTCACGATCTCACGGTCTGTGAGTTTGAGCCCCGCGTCAGGCTCTGGGCTGATGGCTCGGAGCCTGGAGCCTATTTCCGATTCTGTGTCTCCCTCTCTCTCTGCCCCTCCCCTGTTCATGCTCTGTCTCTCTCTGTCCCAAAAATAAATAAAAAACGTTGAAAAAAAATTTTTTTTTAAAAAATGAAAAAAAAAAGAAAAAAATAAATAAATTGGCCAAAATTGGTGCCATGCCCTGAAATGAAAAGAGGGGGGCAAAACACCCAGGGGTGGGCATTCTCACTCTCTCTGAGCTGCTGGGTAAAACCCTTCTCTTCTCCAGGCCTCAGTTTGATTCCTAGGCTCGTTTTCTCCACTCAAACACCCTTCCCAGAGCTAGGATGACTGGACTTTTCCCAGCCTCGGTAAAGACTTCAGAGTCTAGCTTGTGACACCTTCTTCGTCATCTGCGAAGAGTGAGTAGCTCAACCAACCGTCAGGAGCCAACCTCGTCGATGCTCAGATAATAAAAATCACGTTTATGTGGTATTTACCAGGTGTTTTGTCATCCCAACTTAACAGATGAATAAACTGAGGCACAGAGAAGAAGAGTGATTTGCCCAAGGAGCCACAGCCAGGAAGTGGTAGACTCAGGCTCTCAGGGTCTGCATTTAACTGCTGCCCTGCGGCTCCTCCCAAAGGCGTCCGCCGTGTGCCGGGCCTGGGGCCAGGATCTCACTCTCGGCAGGGCTCACTGATCTCTCCAGACGGGGAGATGTAGCCATCGTCCCTGTTTTCAGAGAAGGCAGCCGACGCGGGGGCTGACGCAGAGGCTGAGCTTGAACTAAGGTCTCCCCTGTAAGTTTTGTCCTTGTGTCCCATACATGGGTCATAAGCAGGCCGACTAGGGCTGGAAAGCGGTTCTTTCACCCAGCTCTGTGACCCCAGGAAAGTTGCTAAACCTCTCTGAGCCCAAGTTTTCCCATCCTGGCATTTCTCTCCTGAAGCTGTGAGTAATGTTCTTTTTGCTTTGCCCCAGGAGATGTGAGAAGAAGTCCCGTGATTCTTTCCAGCGAGGCTGTCGCGCTGGGGAACTGAGGAAATACTCACATTTGCCTGCCTGTCTTCTGCTCTTTCTTTCTCCCCCTTGTCTAGCCATACGCAGAGGATCCAGCCAAGAATTCGGCGGCTGGAGGGGTGGTGGACCCACAAGACAGAAGGAGCCTCAGTGCCCGAGTCACCGTCTGGAGGACGAGTGGTCCAGGTACCCGCCTTGGGCTGTTACGCGGCCAGGGCGTGACTAGACCGCCATAACTGACGGAGGAGTTTGAAGAGAAAGCTTCTGCTGGGATTGGCAGCCCTCGGGGTTGAAAAGGACCTTGGACATCACAGAGGCAAAGGTCCCACACACTGCAGGGACCCCTTTACAACGTCTCCGCCTGCAGTTCTCCCAACCCGATTTGCACACCCAGCGTGACGGGGAGCTCACTCCCTATCTTACACATAGTTGAAGGTGGAGAGCAGGTCCTCCTGGCTGACGTCTTGCTTCTTCATCCAGGGAATGTGTGCTGAGGCCTTCAACCTTTCAGGCTGCCTCCGGGCCGGACCGTGCCAACCATCCCTCTCCTCCGGGCACGGCTTGTAGAGCCTGCCCCATGTCGACGTTCCGTGTGGACACGAGAGGGCTGATCCTTTTCAGCTCTGTCCCTGGCACTGGCCTCAGTGAGAAGTCGCCACGATAACATTTCCCAAACTGCCACGCACACAAGGCTTGGCATCCTTATCTGACTTCATCTTCCCGACAACTCTACGGGCTGTGCGTCTGTTTAGCCCCATTTTGCTGTGGAGAAAACTGAGGTTCAGAGAGATGACGGCCACCTGCCCAGGGACTAGAACTAGAAAGTGGTAGCACGGGGCTCCGATCCAGGTGTGTCTGATACCAGAGCCCGGGTGCCACCCCACAGACGGTAGGGAAGGAACCCCGGCCCCCGAGAGCTGCAGATGAAGGGCGGCCAAACTCGGGCCCTCAAACAGTAGCCTGGGCCTGCCTCCTGGTCCGCTGCCCAGGCCCACGTTCCGTCCACTTCGGTTAGGCTGGCCGCGTCCCTGGAGGCCTGTGGCTCCTCCCTGAGCACCTGGGAGGCGGGGGTCACAGAAGGAGCGGCCGGGGTCTACGCTGCAGCCGTTGCCTGTGTCCGAATCGGTTAAGAGAAGCCCGGAGTCTGGCAGGGCCAATTGCTGGGCAGACCCCTGTTGACTGGAAAGTTGCTAACATATGTCCTTAATCCGACCTGCCGGCTCTCTGCGAGGCGCCGGGATGCACGGCCGCTCGGCAGGCCCCGCTGAGTGCAGACAGCAGGCTCCAGACTTACAGGCCTGGGTGCCCACCACGTGCCAGGGCCTCTCACACATCATTTTGTTCATCCTCACAACAGGCCGGAGAGGTAGATGACTCTATCCCCACTTTGCAGGTAAGGAAACTGAGGCTCACGAAGGTGAAGCCGTGTGTGCGCACAGCTGGGGGGAGGGGAGATGAAATTTGCTTATGCACAGGCCGACCTGGGCTCACATCGTGGGTCCGTTCTGCGACACGGTTCCCCAGTGTTCTGGGTTGGGGACATTTATGGATGGTGTCTTACCTCTCCCCTCACACCTCCTACGCCATGTGGCCCCGTGTGGATCGCGGGACCATATGGCAATGGCCCCATTGGATCACGAGGTTCACGAGGGCAAGGACTGATTCGACAAACCCGTGAGCTCCCACAGCTGCGCACAGGAGGGGCTCAGGACACGGTGGGTGGAAAGGTCTGGGGGGCTCACTGTGGGGACGGCGACTGGGAACACCGGGCGGGAGCAGCGGGAAGAGTAAAACGGCAAAAGATAAGGAGAGAAAGTCAACAAGAAGGCAAGTCTGGAGGGGAGACGGTTGCAATAGAAGCAAAAGAGAAACAAAGAGAAATGCCCTCAGCAAAGGGAAGAGCTCAGCCCTCACAAGAATAGACAGGGCTCCCCAGAAACGCAGGGAGCCATCTGGGTAGGGAGTGAGCTCACTGTCCCCGGGGGTGTGCAAGCAGGGCTGCGTGAACCTGGGACTGGGAAGTCCTAGAGAAGATTCACGCATCCAGAATGGCCGTGCGGGTGTCTCCCACTCCCGAGAGACAGAGGCTCTGACCGTGGTGACCACCCCCCTGACACACAATCTCGTTTGCGGTGCTCGTGCAGGGAGGAGGACCAGAATGGAAAGCTCAAAGCTACCCTTCTTAGTTAATGTAAGTCCTCTGTCCTTGACCCGGAACTCACCAAAACCCAGGTGGGAGCCAGCCGTGATCGTCACGAGGGGCTGCGGGGCCCCATTAAGGAGAGGTCTAAGTTCCTCTGCTGTGTTCAGGGTTGACCGTGGTCTGGCCCCGGTCCCTCCCCAGGCTCCTGTCCCTGTGCACCCCCCGCATCCCGTCCAAGCTCCGCATAAGCCTGAGTTTGCTGCAGTCAGTCCCTCCCCTCCCTGACCCCAAATGTCAGCCTTGGATGGAGGCTGATGCTAGAAACGGATATGACCTTGAACTTCTCTATCAAGCCCAAGTCCAGGTCCTGTTTTCTTCAGCGAAGGAAGTCCCCAAAGAGGCTTATGGCCAAGGTCTGTCTTCCAGTATGGGGGTGGGGGGCGCGGTCTGGACAGTGCATCACGGGGTCCACCATGTTGGGTGATTTTCTAGCTTTGCAATCGCAGCCAAATTGCCTAACCTCTCTGAGCTTGGGTGTCCTCAGCTGCAAAATAGCACAAGCTACAGTTCTTGAAACTTTTGGTCTCAGGACCCCCCTGCTCTCTTAAAAAGCTATTGAGGACCCCCAACACCTTTTGTTTGTGTATGTTACACCTACTGACGTTTAGAAATTAAAAACTGGGAATGTTTGGGAGCAGTTATTAACTTATTAAAAATAATGACAGACCTCTCACATGTTAGTATAAATAACACGTTTGCTACTTCAAAATAATCAGCGAAAAGGGTGGCGTCGTCGTATTTCTGCCCATCTCTTTACCATCTGGTTGAATAGAGTCAATCTGTTGCGGTGGATCGCTTGCTTGAAGTACTTGAAGGAAACTCGCGCCTCACAGATACGTAGCTAGAAGAGAGAGGATTTAAAAGGCTTTCCAGATCACTTCCTCGGAGTACACAAAACCCGACAAGTGGTGGTGCTTGAACCGTCTCAGTGTGGGATCTGAAAACCTGTTGATGAACTTTCTTTTTCTTGGTTGCAAAAACTCCTTTGGTCTGTCTCCCACTTTGTTCCTCCTTCTTTTTTTTCCTGAAGTACAATTAACACACACACGATGTTATGTTAGTTTCAGAGCCATCCAACCGTTCTATGTATCACTCAGTGCTCACCACGACGAGTGTATCCCTCCGGATGGGTCATTGACCCACGTGTGATTTTGAAACACCGTGTATCCATCATTTGTAAAGTGCTGGCTCACCGACCGAGGACAAGCTTGTAATCACACAACATCAAAACCTCACATTCGGGGCGCCTGGGTGGCTCAGTCGGTTAAGCGTCCGACTTCGGCTCAGGTCATGATCTCACGGTCTGTGGGTTCGAGCCCCGCGTCGGGCTCTGTGCTGACAGCTCAGAGCCCGGAGCCTGTTTCAGCTGCTGTATCTCCCTCTTTCTCTGACCCTCCCCTGTTCATGCTCTCTCTCTATCTCAAAAATAAATAAATGTTAAAAAAAAAAAAAACCCTCACATTCGTTAATCTCACCACCAGTGTCAAGTCTTTAAGTATGGGGGAAGCAAGCTCACAATGGCAGCTGCAAGGTTTCCAAAATTCTAAATTTCGTCAAAAGCTCCGATCTTCTTACCGGCAGCAGGTACTACTGTGCGCTGTGGATCCTGATGTGACAGGCTCGCTTCGTCCATTTTCAGAAAATACCCCCGGTCCAAGTCTGCATAACTGTGCCTAGCCTGCCAACCACTCTTTGAACTCAAAATGGTGCTTCGTGAAGAAGGCAGTGAGCTCAGCTCACAATCAAGCAATTGTACGGTCACTTTTCCTCAAGGCAATAACCACACTTGAGTCTGCAGAGGGAGTGCCTTGGGTATACTTCCCCTTCTGTCCCACAGGCTGTTAAAAAGATGTGTACTTGAGGGTTGAGATTTAAGAAGATTGATGATTTAAAAACAATTTAACGTTTATTTATTTTTGAGAGAGAAAGAGAGACAGAGCATGAGCAGGGAAGGGATAGAGAGAGAGGGAGACACAGAACCCGAAGCAGGCTCCAGGCTCTGAGCCATCAGCACAGAGCCCGATGAAGGGTTCGAACTCATCAACCGCGAGATCATGACCTGAGCCGAAACCGGTCGCTTAATCGACTGAGCCACCCAGGCGCCCCTGATTTTTTTTTTTTTTTTTTTTTTTTACTGTAAGTGTATAGCAGTGAACCATGCGATGACTCGTAGTACACTTTGGGGCTAGCACTTCTGTTCCAGGTAAGGAATCAGCAGTTTTGTTCACCAATGGCTTTGTACCATCGGTGAAATATCAACACAGTGAAACACAATTTAGTATTAGTAGTAATATTAATATTGGGATACTATGTAGTATCAGTATCACCAGGGACATAGTTTTTACCTCACAGACCTTGGGGAATCCCTAGGTCCCATGGGCCATTCTTTGAGAACCGCTGATATTTAAAAAAAAAAAAAAAAAAAAAAGTATGGTATTTGGAATCAGATAGACCAGAGCTAGAATTCGAGATTGTCCCAGCTATGTGATAGCCAGCCACTTGCTTAACTTCTCTGATCCCCAGTTTCCTCTTCCAGAAAATGGGGATTATGTTACCTGCCTCACAGGGTTATCTTGAGACTCAAATGAAACAGTGTCTGTGAAAGTGCCTGATACAATGCTGGGCATGTAGCAGCCTCTTCACAAACGTACCTTCCCCTCTGTTATGTAATGAGCCGTGTCCCCCCAGATTCCCATCTTGAAGTCCCCACCCCAATGTTACTGTGTTTGGAGATAGGGACTTTACGGAGGTAATCAAGGTTAAATGAGGTTATAAGGTAGAACTCTCATCGAACAGCACTGGTGTCCTCACGAGAAGAGGAAGAGACACCAGAGATCTCTCTCTTTCTATCTGGCCCTCTAGGGTCTTGTGAGGACACGGTGGGAAGGTGGCTGTCTATGAGCCAGGAAGGATACTCTCAAAGAAATTTGCTGGCCCTTGATCATGGACTTCTAGGCTCCAAAACTATGGGAAAATAAATGCCTATTGTCCAAGCCCCCTTGTCGGTGGTATTTTGTTGTAGCAGCCCAAGCAGACTACTGTACCCTCCCCATACCCTTTTCCCAAGGGCCTTGCACTGTTGGTTTGTATGGTTTGAGAGTCCTTTGTTAGCTGGGAAGAGCTGGGTAAGAGCAGATAATACTAATGTTAGAAACTCTGTTCCCAGATAGTCCTTGGGCTAAGCTCTGGCCTCAAGGATCATGCCTTGAAGGAGATTTCTGATGACAACATTGTAAGAAGCCCGTGGAAAATTCGGATGCTGGGTATTTGGGAACCATACTGGGAAGAGAGCAATTTTCTAGTTGATTCTCTGAGACAATATATAGTAGAAAGATCACCGGTGTGGTGGTTTTAACTACCAAAAGCCAAAGAGAATCTGCCTAAAGTCCTAAAGCCATCTAGCAGACTCACCAAAGCAGGTTTGTCACATGGGGACATTAGCAGCCCATTTGATGGTGATGGGGGTGGTGGCAGTGGTGGTGGTGATACCAGTGATGATGGTGGTGATGCTGATGATACTGACACAGATCACGATGACAGTGACAATGTCAGTGATGGTAATGACAGTGATGGTGGTGATGGCAAAGGTGGTGACGATAAAAATGATTGTGATGAAGATGGTGATGTGAAGTGATGGTGGTGGTGGTGGTGATGATGGTGATGGTGGTGAACATGGTGATGGTGATGACGATGATGATGATGGTGATGATGGTGATGATGGTGATGATGGCGATGGTGATGATGATGATGGTGGTGGTGACGATGGTGATGATA